>NC_040235.1:2339710-2639710 GCF_001444195.1 Xiphophorus couchianus | reverse complement strand
CTTAATTTCTACTCTTTTGGGGAATGTTTCGTCTGAGATGCTCAGTAGGAGCAGCAGATGTCTGCCATCCGGTGACCCGCCAGAACCGCGCACACGGTAAAAAGCTCAGCCGGGATCCAAACGATCGCTGATAGGACTACGAGTGGGATCAAACTCCGCTCATTCATTTTTAGCTTACAGAAAAAGCGCCAAGCCACCAAATAAAAGTAAACTGACCAGTAACATTTAGGCTTTGATGTGCCCTTTGACCTCCACAGACTCGCTACATAAAAAATGTTTTGACACAAAAGAATTTTTTTTCTCCACAATTTTGCTAATAGTAAAGAGGGTTAGATAAGAAAAAATCCAAAAGTTAATCTTTTCCTTTTTAAAGGAAAACCTCAAGGCACCAGAGTGGATGCAGCCGTACAGCTGCAGGCGCTGCTGCCCTCTGATAATATCCTGCAGGCGTCTGCGCATAATTCTGAACTTTAACCCTAGAAAAGAGTTGTATACATACAGCAAATTTTAAACATTTTTATAATTCACTTTTAAAAATATTCTAAAAATAAACAAATGTTATTTCCAGGTAAAAACATTTAATTGAATATTTGTTTTGGCAGTTCTCCCTAATGACAATGGCTATTTTTAGAACTTGCTCGCAGGTGACTGACAAGGTCCCCTCGGGCTATTTGGGTGCCCACGGGCACCGTGTTGGTGACCCCTGGTGTAGGTGATTAAATCTTATTCTGATTCTGAAAGGTGTGAAGTTTTCAAACCAAGTCAGTCTAGGTACCAATGAAACAAGTATAATAGGAAAATACAATAAGGGCCCAAAATTGACCTATTGTCTGAAAAGGATAAACAACAACCAACTAATTTACCAACCTCATGGGCTGTTGTGAAGGCAGAGGGTAAGCCATCATCCTCAATGACAGAACAACTTCTCTTGGGGTCACAAATGGTTCCAACATCAGCCATCCCCAGTGTGTCACAGGTTGTGGCGCCGCAGAGATCCTGATGGTACACAGACAAAGTGGTTACCTCTCAAGAACCTGATTCAAGATTTTATTTTGATGCTTTAACATGTTTGGATTTTTTAGCATGAGCGGTCAAAATTTTATAACTGGACACAGGGTCATGATGAGGTGGACGTAGGACCCAAATGCAGAGACGGAAATGGCAACTGAATACAGGGGCGCTGTATAGGGGGGAAAAGTTATGATAACTCTAAGGGGCCCTGACCAATAGGGGGCCCTCCACAATTTATTTATTTTTTGCTTATAGAAATTAAAAAAAATAAAAATGGCGCCCTGTCAATTACAAAATTAATTATACTGTGTTTTCTAAAATTGATTTTAGCAGTAAAAAATAAATGTCCCCCCTCCCAGACCAAAAAGCACACATTTGTCCTGAACCCCCCTGGATCTGCATGAAATGGTTCGTTCCTGCTCAGCTTGACGGTGACGGTGTTCAGCAGCAGTCAGCAGACAAGAATGACTGTGGCAGTTACTGTGCTGCTAAGAAAAATAATAAAGTCAGGTTTTCAAAAAATAGAGACAGAGAGAGAAAAACATAAAAGTGTCAATTTGTAACCCAGTTTTTCTCCAAGAGAGGTGGGTAGACTGTGTGAGATTATCAACCATTTAGCATAGTTAGCTTAGCTACAGACTGTTTGCCTCCATTTCACTAGCATTCTATGAATTAAGGAAAGAAATTACCAACATATTCATGTATTGAACTTGTCCCTGTATCTTTTACCACATTTAACAACAGATGAGTCAGTCAGCAGCAGCTCTAACTCATGTCCCCCCTGACCCGTCCTCTCCTAAGTGAAATTAAAGCTGCAGTATGTAACTTTTATAATTTCTTTTTTTACATATTTGTTAAAACTGTCATTATGTTGTGACAGTATGATATGACAGATAATCTGTGAAAAATCTACGTCCTCTGCTTTCTCCCAGTACTATCTAGAAACAGCTAATCTGAGACAGGAGAGTTTTAGTGCTGTCAATCACAATCTCATGTGGCTGCTCATCCCTATGCTGTAGCTAGCGCAGCCTGTTGTGAATGCTCAGTCTAGTTAGCATAGCTACCAGTGACGGCAGATAGACATTTTTCCTGTAATGATAAGTTGTTTTTCCACCATTAGCACGTTTAGCAGTGAGTGAATGAGGTTGATTGACAGCGCTAAGACCCTCCTACTGGTTCTGATTGGTTGTTTTGGCCAGAACGTTGCATTACTAGCAATAGTAATTCAGGGAGCAGGTGGAGGAGATTTATTGTTTTCACAGATTATCTGTCTCATAACAAACTGTCACAACATGGTGACAGCTTTAACAAATATTGAGAAAACATATTTTTTATTAAAGTTATATACTGCAGCTTGAATAAAATGCAACTACAAAGCATTTTATGAGAAGTCTGGATTGTTCATATGAAGTTCATTTCATATTTGAAAGGCTATGCTTTCATATTATTATTCTGTTTGTTGTTTACTTGGCTCCTATCTTTTGTGATAAACTATTAACTGTTTTTTGGATGTTTGCCTGGAGGCTAGAAACATTTACACATTTCTTTGTTATCAGCTGCCTGTGAAAGTGATTTGCAACGGTCAGCTTCGTGCCCTTGTAAGGGCATGTCCATAAAAGGTTCCAGAACAGCTTGTGGTAAAGATTATTGATCAATTGTTTGTGTGACTGTGTGAAAAAGCCCATCCTCCTTCCTTGTAATCATAATAAAAGGCAGTTGGGGACTGAGAGCCGGCGGAGTTGATCACAGACAGTGTTTGACGGCGGGTTCTCCGCGTCTGGCTCTGCTCCCCTCTTCTGCAGAAAAGTAATTTGTGTCTCTGGTTGATTCATTGCAGGTTATGAACTAAAATAGACCCATCACTGGTGGGGAGAGACATTTCAGTAATCTAAAACTAATAGAACAAATTTAAGCAACCTACTTGCATACTGTATGTGGACTGTTGCATATAAAGTTCATGAGCAGTAAATATTGTGCTCAGCAGCTGCGTGTTGGGGGCCAATTTAATTTTTTGTCATGGGGCCCAAGATTCCTGGCAGCGCCCCTGACTGAATATGATGAGTTAATGAAAAAAGATAACGTACAACAACTTACAAAGAAACCACAGAAGCCATGGCAAAACAAAAATAATAACTAAACAAAACTAAACAGAATACAATCACTAACAACAAATAACAGTACAGCTAAATTTGGCTAACCTAAACACCCAAAGTGAAAATAAAGAATTTTGAACTCTAGAGACTGTCATGATGTGTGGCATGATGGACCCAAATGCAGCAAGCAAGAGACATGGTAGAGTTTGAAAATGTAATAAAAAAGATTAAAGAATCAAACATGCAAAGTATGAGCGTTCAGGGAAACAAAATCCAAAAACGAAGCTGAACTGGGGACATGTTGAGATAACAATGAGACCGGGGAGAAATGAGAAAAGTGACGAAAACGGACTGGAGATTTGTGACAGAGAATCAAGAACTTAAATACTGTGAGGTTGAGAGTGGGAACAACGGGCCTGGCCTCATGAGCCTGGTTGGAGCAGGAGTCAGGCTGAGGGCAGAGGACAAGGTGGAACAGGGAACTGACAGGAAACACAAAGACACAGGGGAGCTGGAAATAATTGTAACACTAAAGAAACACTAAGACTAAAGAAAACATGCTCAACTAGAAAGAGACAAAGACATGAGGAGAAACTATTAAATAACTAAACAGAAACTAGAAAATTTTGGAAGAAATTTAGCCGGGGCCTGCCAAGGCGTGCCCGTCGGTTTGGGCCCGGCGTTGTCACGCTACAAATTAGCATCGATGCTAAAGAACGCCGCAACGTAATCAATGGCATGTGGAGAATCACAAGAACGTTAAGTAAGGTGGACGTGCACCATTCAGTATGATTTAAAATTTTCTCAAGGCTTTTATTTTGAAATTTTTGTTAAACTTCATTTCAACGGGCCAAACTAATACCATGTGTAACAGTCATTGGATGAAAAAGTCAAATAAAGCCAAAAAGAGCAATTATGGCATGTAAAAATATTCAAGGCTTTTATTTTGAAATTTTCAGTATGCTTAATTTTAAAGTTCCAAACTAATCCCATGTTTAACAGTTACTGAGTTAAATCAGTTATATACAGCCCATAGCAGCAAGTAGTTCTAAAGGCCAGTTCAGTCAACCTCTGTTTCAACTGAGGGTTCCACTATAGATAGAACTACAGTGATGCGTATTTGTAGTCCTAATCAGCAGCCAATAGCCTCTTTAGTTCCGTTGCTATGGTAAATAATGGTCTCAGCAGGTTGTGAGCTGTGAGTGACAGAGGCTGAGACAGAGAATACTCTCTTTGAGCCAACAAGTTTTACTGAAAAAAACCATTGGAAACAAATCCTTCCCATTCGGGAACCGTAATACATATTCGAAAAGCGTTTGAAGCGTATGATAGGGCAATGTGTCTTCTGCAATAGTCCTGAGATTCATATCTCTACCTCCCTCACAGCAATAACAGTGATGAGAGAAAGAAATGTTGTGAACAGATCTGAAATTTTAGTCAAATACATGGGAGACAGCCTGAGACAGCCTGAGAAAATCCTGTCGCATGACTTTGCTCTGAAGCACCGTGACAGAAAACCGTACGGTCTAGATAAATTTCGAAAACATTTTACCGGAGCAGACATGCGTATCAATGTGAGGACCGATTTTGATACCAATCGTGCGATATTTGTGGGCGTGATGGCGATTTCAAAAATGATTTGGGTTGAAAAAGTTGTCTTGATTTCTCACTCTAATCAGCGAGAGACGCACTCTACTTTTAGGAAAAATGAGAAACTTTGGGTCGCTTAGAGGCAAATTGTGGACAAACCGTAACTGGTATCGACGAGCCGTCTTCACTTTCGAAGAGATCACAGACGTATCTACAAAATGAAATTTGAATGGCATTTCTAGGTGAATTTGTGACGACACAGAAAATCCTCAAAAATAGGGTATTTCCAGGATTTTTCCCATTGACTTATAATGGGTTTTTTTTCATAGTTTTTTGCGAATTATGTCGCCACGTTAAGCCCAAATCCCACCAGAAGTAATAGCTCCAATGGCGTGAATTTTCTGCACGTTTTGATACCTCCTTTGTAGGTGTGCACCCAGCGGTATGAGCCGCATTAACGGTTACGGAAGAAAAATAAAGAATTACTAGAAAATTCCTGAAGAAATTTAACCGGGGCCTGCCAAAGTGTGCCCGTCGGTTTGGACCCAGCGTTATGATGCTAGAAATTAGCATCAATGCTAAAGAAAGCTGCAATCATATGAATACAATGACAAGAATGTTTACTAACATTGACTTGCACCATTCAGTATGATAAAGTAAGTGTATCAGCTAAAATTAGCAAAAATGCTAATGTTAGCATCATTGCTGTCACTAGCATGTGGGACATCACTAGGATGTTTTCTATAATGGTATTACTCCATTCAGTAGAAAAAACATGGCTAATAAGTCAAATAAATAGCTAATGGCTTATTTAAGCTAAAATGCTAATGCTAATGAACTGCCTTGCTGCGCAAGGCAGTTCCTTAACCTGAGAGAAAAAGATAATGCAGAATAATAATATTGCACCGCCTGCGGCGGTGCACTAACCTCTGGGGCATGATGATGCTTTTATTTTGAAGTTTTTGTTAAGCTTAATCTCAAAGGTCCAAACTAATCCCATGTCTAATAGTCACTGGGTTAAATCAGTTATGTATTGCTCAATAGAGCAATTACCTAATGTAAAATTTCTCAAGGCTTTTATTTTGAAATTTTTGTTAAGCTTCATTTCCAAGGTGCAAACTAATCCCATGTATAACAGTCATGGGGTTAAATCAGTTATATAATGCTCAAAACACAAGTAGTTGATGTAAAAATATTAAAGGCTTTTATTTTGAAATTTTCAGTATGCTTCATTTTAAAGGGCCAATCTAAACCCATGTGTAATAGTCATTGGGTAAAATTAGTTATATAAAGCTCAAAAGAGCAATTATCTGATGTAAAAATTGTCAAGGCTTTTATTTTGAAATTTTTGTTAAGCTTCATTCAAAGGGCCAAACTAATCCCATGTTTATCAGTGCTTTGGATAAAAAAGTCACATAAAGCCAAAAATAGCAATTACATAATGTAAAAATATTCAAGGCTTTTATTTTGAAATTCTCATTAAGCTTAATTTTAAATTGCCACACTAATCCCATGTGTAACAATTGCTGGGTTAAATCAGTTATATAAAGCTCAAAAGAGCAATTTTCTGATGCAAAAATTGTCAAGGCTTTTGTTTCGAAATTTTCATTAAGCTTTATTTTAAATTGCCACATTAAATCCATGTGTAACAATGGTTGGGTAAAATCAGTTATAAAAAGCCCAAAACACAAGTAGTTCTATAGGCCAGCTCAGTCCTCCTGTGTAGTAACTGACAGTTCCACCATGTTGTAGTTCTGACATTCAGCTCAGACCTCTTTTGTAGGCACTCAGTGTCCGTCATGTTGTAGTTCTAACCTTCAGTCATTGTAGTTCTAAAGAGCAGTTCAGCTGTCATGTTAGTGAGACAGAGAGGGAGAGACAGAATTGTAACTGTTTGAAGCAGATAGTTTTTCTGATCAAAGCAGGCTGAACATATCTTTCTCTAAATGCTGTCAATAGCATGTGGGATATCATTAGAATGTTGTCTGTAATTGACTTACTGCACTCAGTATATTAAACATGGCTAATAAGTAAGAAAATAGCTAATAGCTTATTTAAGGTAAAAGGCTAATGCTAATGAACTGCCTTGCTGCGCAAGGCAGTTCCCTAACCTGAGAGAAAAATATAATGCATGCTAATATTATTGCATTAACCTGAGGGGGATATTGAGGCTTTTATTTTGAAAAAAAAACATAAGCTTCATATTAAATGACCACACTAATTAAAATGTCTAACAGTGTTTGGGTTAAATCCGTTATTTACTGGCCAAAACAGACAATAGTTCTAAATGGCAGCTCAGCCCTCTGTTTTAGCCAAGTATTGATTAGAACTACAGTGATGCGTATTTGTAGTCCTAACCAGCAGCCAATCCCCTCCTGTGTTCCATTGCTATGGTTATCAATCCTCTGCTAACTGTCATGTGTGTGTGACACAGAGAGGTGGAAAAAGATTTCTATCTTTGTGAGACACCCCATTGGTTTATATGGAAAAAGCAATCCGAACAACTCCTTGCCGTTCAGGAACCGAGAGACGTATTGAAAAACCGTTTGAAGCATATGAGAGGGCTATTTGTCGTCTCCCATAGTACCGCGATTCATATTTGTAGCTCACTCACAGTAATTGCAGTGATGAGACAAAAATGGTGTATGCAGAGCACAGAAATTTTTCAGAAATACATGGAAGTGAATCTGGGAGAGCGTCAGTTATCCTGGCGCATGATTTCGCTCTGAAGCACCTTGACAGAAAACCGTAAGCCCTAGAGAAATTTCAAAAACATTTTACCGGAGCAGGCATGCGTATCGATGTCATGACCGAGTTTGATACCAATCGGGCAATATTTGTGGGTGTGACGGCGATCTCAAAATAATTTTGGGGTCAAACATTCTCTTCATTTCTCACTCTAAAAAAGCGGCAGTTGGTGTCAGTTAGGCTCTGCATTTCGGCAGTTGGTAATTTTGCTCGTTTGTCGCTTTTTACGTCGCCATCGTAAGTCCGATTCCTTATAAAAATAATAGCTCCAATGCCGGGAATAAGCCGCACGTTTTGATACCACTTTTGTGGGTGGGCTCGCAGCGGTACGAGCCGCATTAACGGTAACGGAATAAGTAACTATAATAACTAGAAAATTCCTGAAGAAATTTAACCGGGGCCTGCCAAAGTGTGCCCGTTGGTTTGAACCCAGCGTTCTGATGCTACAAATTAGCATCAATGCTAAAGAAAGCTGCAATCATATGAATACAATGACAAGAATGTTTACTAACATTGACTTGCACCATTCAGTATGATAAAGTAAGTGTATCAGCTAAAATTAGCAAAAATGCTAATGTTAGCGTGATTGCTGTCAGTAGCATGTGGGACATCACTAGGATGTTTTCTATAATGGTATTACTCCATTCAGTATACTAAACATGGCTAATAAGTCAAATAAATAACTAATAGCTTATATAAGCTAAAATGCTAATGCTAATGAACTGCCTTGCTGCGCAAGGCAGTTCCCTGACCTGAGAGAAAAAGATAATGCAGAATAATATTATTGCACCGCCTGCGGCGGTGCACTAACCTCAGGGGCATGTTGAGGCTTTTATTTTGAAATTTTTGTTAAGCTTAATTTCAAAGGTCCAAACTAATCCCATGTCTAATAGTCATTGGGTTAAATCAGTTATTTATTGCTCAAAAGAGCAATTACCTAATGTAAGATTTCTCAAGGCTTTTATTTTGAAATTTTTGTTAAGCTTCATTTCAAAGTGCCAAACTAATCCCATGTGTAACAATTGCTGGGTTAAATCAGTTATATAATGCTCAAAAGAGCAATTATCTGATGTAAAAATTGTCAAGGCTTTTATTTTGAAATTTTTGTTAAGCTTAATTTTAAATTGCCACACTAATCCCATGTGTAACAGTGCTTTGGATAAAAAAGTCACATAAAGCCAAAAAGAGCAATTATCTGATGTAAAAATATTCAAGGCTTTTATTTTGAAATTTTCAGTATGCTTCATTTCAAAGAGCTAAACTAATATCATGTGTAACAGTGCTTTGGATGAAAAAGTCAAATAAAGCCAAAAAGAGCAACTACATGATGTAAAAATATTCAAGGCTTTTATTTTGAAATTTTCAGTAAGCTTCATTTTAAATTGCCACACTAATCCCATGTGTAACAATGGTTGGGTAAAATCAGTTATAAAAAGCCCAAAACACAAGTAGTTCTAAAGGCCAGCTCAGTCCTCCTGTGTAGTAACTGACAGTTCCACCATGTTGTAGTTCTGACATTCAGCTCAGACCTCTTTTGTAGGCACTCAGTGTCCGCCATGTTGTAGTTCTAACCTTCAGTCATTGTAGTTCTAAAGAGCAGTTCAGCTGTCATGTTAGTGAGACAGAGAGGGAGAGACAGAATTGTAACTGTTTGAAGCAGATAGTTTTTCTGATCAAAGCAGGCTGAACATATCTTTCTCTAAATGCTGTCAATAGCATGTGGGATATCATTAGAATGTTGTCTGTAATTGACTTACTGCACTCAGTATATTAAACATGGCTAACAAGTAAGAAAATAGCTAATAGCTTATTTAAGGTAAAAGGCTAATGCTAATGAACTGCCTTGCTGCGCAAGGCAGTTCCCTAACCTGAGAGAAAAATATAATGCATGCTAATATTATTGCACCGCCTACGGCGGTGCATTAACCTGAGGGGGATATTGAGGCTTTTATTTTGAAAAAAAACATAAGCTTCTTATTAAATGATCACACTAATTAAAATGTCTAACAGTGTTTGGGTTAAATCCGTTATTTACTGTCCAAAACAGCCTGTAGCTCTAAATGGCAGCTCAGCCCTCTGTTTTAACTGAGTATTGATTAGAACTACAGTGATGCGTATTTGTAGTCCTAACCAGCAGCCAATCCTCTCCTGTGTTCCGTTGCTATGGTTATCAATCCTCTGCTAACTGTCATGTGTGTGTGAGAGAGAAAGGTGGACAAAAAATTCTATCTTTGTGAGACACCCCATTGGTTTATATGGAAAAAGCAATCCGAACAACTCCTTGCCGTTCAGGAACCGAGAGACGTATTGGAAAACCGTTTGAAGCATATGAGAGGGCTATTTGTCGTCTCCCATAGTACCGCGATTCATATTTGTAGCTCACTCACAGTAATTGCAGGGATGAGACAAAAATGGTGTATGCAGAGCACAGAAATTTTTCAGAAATACATGGAAGTGAATCTGGGAGAGCGTCAGTTATCCTGGCGCATGATTTCACTCTGAAGCACCTTGACAGAAAACCGTAAGCCCTAGAGAAATTTCGAAAACATTTTACCGGAGCAGGCATGCGTATCAATGTCGTGACCGAGTTTGATACCAATTGGGCGATATTTGTGGGCGTGACGGCGATTTCAAAATTATTTTGGGGTCAAAAATTCTCTTCATTTCTCACTCTAAAAAAGCGGCAGTTGGTGTCAGTTATGCTCTGCGTTTTGGCAGTTGGAAATTTGGCTCGTTTGACGCTTTTTATGTCGCCATCATAAGTCCAATTCCTTATAAAAATAATAGCTCCCTTCTCGGCATCGAGCCGCACGTTTTGATACCACTTTTGTGGGGGTGCACGCAGCGGTACGAGCCGCATTAACGGTGATGGAAGAAAAATAAATAAATAAAGAGACGTTCTATTGGATGTAGAATAATAGGTGCCTGCCATGCAATGCATGGAGGCAGTACTGACTTGCAAGTCAGTACTGCTCTCCTTATGCATTGCTATGGGCAGGCCCCAATAAAGAGACGCTTGTTGGGTGTAGAGTAATAGGTTCCTGCCATTGCTTTGCATGGCAGGCCCCAATAATACAAATTCCCCCTTGCCAGCAGGAATTAGTGGTGCAGTCCAATCAGCATTTAAGCCTGCTGATCCCCGGCCCCGTCTTTTGTCTGGCCAATCCAAAGCAGGTAAGAACCGGCAAAAAACCCAACAAGAATTAATATTAAGCAAACAAAATTAACTTTAAGTTGTGTGCTGCCAACAAATAGAACAACTGTATCCAAATCAACTAATCAACATTTTATTGAAATGAAAAGGTTGTTGTGTTTGTATGAAAAAAATAAATTGTGCATCAAAAAGAGTTACTGACTTAAGCATGTGGCCCTGGGCCATCACAGGCCTTTGTGAATTAATTAGTAAAAGTACGTTGCTAGATAGACAAGGAGTCAAGATTAGATAAGATGAAAATACTATCACTACTACTATCATATCGATTTTTTGCACTACTGTTAAGTTCAGAGGGTCCCTCCGGCCCCCAGGGCTTCAGGGGCCCCATAAATGCTAATATTTTAACACAGACCACATATACATAAGTAAAACATTTGTTTATTATCAACGCTGCTATATTTGGTTTAATGGCTTCAGCATACATAAATTAAAATATTTTAAATTGTTTAACATTTATATGTAAGATTTTAAGGAGCTGGCAAGTTTACTTTGTAAAAGTTCAAAGAACAATATTCATAGTTAGATTGTTTTGTTACCATAGCAACAATCTGATGCTGTGAGTTTAATCTTTGAGTTTGAGCTGTTTCTTCACAAATACAAATTAATAAACAGTAATTATAACGGATTGTTTTCAGGTTGGCCAGTTAATCTACTCTCTCTCCCCCAGATTAAATCGAACACAGAAGCTGTTAGAGGTGCTGATGTTTTTAGGAGCAAGAGGGGCCCCTAAGTCAAATTCTGCTCCAGGCCTCATATAGCCTCGGACCCGCCCTGCATGATGAGTTAAATCCGCTGCACTGCGCATAGATGTGTATTATAAACTATAATACATAGTTTAACAAAACCAAACACAATATTAGAATACACAAAATATAAGTACAAAATAGGATTTAAATGTTAGGATCCCGGGTTGTTAAGTTGTTTTTGTAGTTTGATTTGATTCTAGTTTCATTATTATTTTGTCTTCTTATTTTGGTTAGATCTGTCTTATTCATGTTTTTCTTGATGAAGTTCTTAGTGCTTCTAGTCATGTTTATATCTTGTTCATAGTTATTCTGTAGTGCCAGATTTATTTCCTTCTACCCTGGGTACCCTCCCTCGCCCCCTGTGCCACTTTCTCTCTCTCTGTCAATCTCTCTCTTCTGCTTTCCCCTCACACCTGTAATCAGTTAGCTAATCAGTTGAGGTATTTTGTTCAGCATTCAACCTCCCAGTATTTAAGCACCTTTATCTCAGTAAATCCTCACCAGTTCCTTTCATTTCTTCCTGTCCCTTCCTCGGTCCCCGTGTTCTCCTTGTGTCCCCTTGCTGGTTTGCTTCTTGTGTAGTTTTGATTTTGTTCTTACTCCTTGTTTCTCCATGGATTTTTGTAAGTCTTTGTCCTCATATTTCCTTTAAATTCATCATCTTCTACTCTTTGCCTCTGTCGTTGGGATTTGGGCCCACCTACAAATTGTCTTCTTTATTGTCTTCTACAGAATAAATAAATATGGAAGAAACCACAAATGACTTGTCTGTCACACCTCTGTATCCGGGTTTGTGACATGTGCATGATTTTTAGCCCTGTGTGTCTCCATGTTGCCATGTCATTGACCAATAACTGACCACTGACCTTGACCGATTAGCCAGGTATAAAAAGAAATTGATAGATTAGTCATTTTAATCCACATATGACATGTTTAGTAATTGTTGTGGGAGCTTCTTCTCATCCCACTTTTTGGAAGCCTTAACACTAATCACTTTCATCCATTTGGAGCTGGCAAACCTAAGCAACCTGCTGTGTGAAGACGGCCATATTTGAATGAACCCAGCAGTGCTTTACAGCGCAGCTGGAGATCAAGTTTCTGAACTGAAGCTGAAAAAATAAAGTTGCTTAACAGCCTGGATGAAATACAAAATGGTCACATTCAATCCAGCAAGAATTTTCAAGCACAATATGAGCAAAAATCTGCAAAGTAGGAGGATGTGAATAATTATTTGCCCAGATTCCAACCATTAAAAAAAGAGAAAAAAAATAGTGCAGTTTACTCAAAGATGCAACATCTAACACAGCAGTCTGCAAGTGGCTCTGTGGAGCTTCACAGTGGCCCTTATTCATTTGGATAAAAAAGTGCAGAACAAACAAATTTTATTTTGTATGGGAAAAATCCTACATTAAACTTCCACAAACGAACGAGACAAATATCAATAATGTTTTGGGTTTTTTTTACCCATTATTACGTTTTCAACTGAAGGTTTTGTGTGTGTTTAAATCATTAAAAACATCCCATAGAAGAAACTGAAACAATCCTCTTTTTGGAAACGTTTAGTATTTTTCTTAGTTTTAAACCTATATCCAGAAATACAACAGTAGTTTTTAAAAGTGACCCAAAGTTTTCTGCAGTAGATACTCATTAAAAAGTCTAAGTTACCAAACATTATGTGACATTTGTGGCTATAAACGAGTTTAACGCAGCTGGATTGAGGGTGAGACTAAAACATGGCTGTCGGGGTGAAACTCGGCTTGCCTCTGTGGTACCCACCTGCTTGGTGAACAGGATGGCCGTGTCCCAGTACTCTGGGTGCTTATCGTTGGGTTTATTTAACTTCTTCTGCCAGGACCAGAAGTTGCGCAGAGTCAGAGCAGCGTTGCTGGAAACCTTTGGGCCCTTGTTAGCTTCATTTATCACCATGAACCCCACCACCACTATGTTGATGGAGTTCAGTATGCTGGGGTGTTTATACAGCCTGGCTGCCACTGACATAAGTGTCAGGAGGTAATGCTCGAGGTCAACCCCGTGGAATGCAGCCATGGACTGATCCGCCACCACCACCACCTCCACGAACCTGGCGATGGACACGACCCTCTTGGACCTGCCCAGGGATTTCAGCACGCTTTCCATGAAGCCACCGGCGTCCAGCTGATCCAGGTGTTTGTATTTCTCCATGGAAACGCTGAAGTTAGTGTCGGGTGTGACTCCACACCTGCTGGGGAAGTTGGCCCCTGGATGCCTGGAGCTCATTCTGCGGCTGATCCTGTGCGTTTTTTCCAAAATGTGTCCATATTCAGCTGCTGTGTCCTCGGTGCTTGCAGTGATGATATACTCCATGCCTTTATAGGTGAAGCCCCCCCGTAAACCTTCGCACAGGCTGACCGCCACAAAGGAGTCCAGGTCTGCGTTAACGTCCCTGGAGTAGAAGCATTCCCTGAGGCCAGATGAAGCCCTGGATGCTGCAGATCTGCCGCCAGTGGCCAGGAAAGTGGAATCTGGTGTGAGGTGGAGGTAGAAGTCCTGTCTGAATGCCCTCAGTTTGAAACCAACACGCGCTCCTTTCGGATGCTTTTCATGCTGAAGGCAAAAAGGTTTGCAGAAATCTACCTCCATGCATGATGTTAGAGTCAAACGAAGCGTGAACGCTGTGAAAAAGAGTAAAAACGCAGGAAACGCAGCCATTTCTGCGTCAAACTGAGCCGCTGCGCTCCAGTCGCGCGGGTCTTTCTAAACTTCTGCCCGCGCGCCTCCTTGCAGCTTCTTCTTATCCATCTTACACAGTTTCCACTCTGGCCATGATCCTCTCCAACTGCAGAGCTTTATAGCTGTCTGCTGTCCAGTGAAACCTGAGAGCTTTAACTCTCCACATTACTTTGTTTCTGCATTTCATGTAAATCAGGAACTTCAGCTTCTAATCCTCCCTGCTGGATCAGAATGAAAGGAATGAAGCCTGGTATATATGTATGTAAAATGTGAAATATGCTATTTTTCTTATTGTATTCAAATGTGCTGGTTTTTTTGTTTGTTCACAAATATCAACTTCTTCTTTTTGCAAACATATAATTGTTTTCATAAACACAAAACCCAGAAATAAAATACTTACTCCTTCAACATCGCTGTAGATATTCTACAAAACTGAGAAGTTGTCTATTTTCAGAAGGTGATGTTTGCGGCTTTATATTATTTGAAGTTGTACTGAGTAAAACGGCTTGTAGGACAGCAAAGGTTCAGATTCCTGAGCTGAACTGAGGCTTCGCACTGCAACCAGTGCAGAGCTGGCTCAGGAATGGCAGCAAGGCCGTGTTGAGTGTTTCTACAAGCTCTTTTAAATGCTGGCCTGGCATCAATCAGGCCAGGAAAAACCAAGTCCAGGACTGGACTGCAGGGGAGGTCAGGTTCTGGTGTTCTCTATGGTGAAACCTCCTCAGCTTGTTCTGGACATCAGGACAAAAAGCCTGCTCAAAGTGAAGCATCCACTCACTTTGCTCAATGATCCAGAGTGATTAGATGATGAACAAGGATTTTTCATATGCGATATTATAAGGCAAAGTGATTACTAATTGACCCTGCAGTCGAACATTAAAATTTTTGTCTCTTTGGCCAGAAAATTTACAAGATTTTAATCCCATTCAAAACCTAAAGAAGCTTTACAGAAACATAAAGTGTTTTTCTTTGGAAGCTTATGGAACAAGAGGTTTATTAGTGCAGTGCAGTAATAAGAAGCAGCAGAAAAAGAAATCTAACATTATCAGTTTCAAAGGTTATGGACCACAATTTCAATGACAGCAATTAAAACAAATCAAGTGTAATTGCGGGGAAACAGCGACACCAATAGGTGACAGAGTTTAAAGATGCCTCTCTATTGCTGTCGTCTTCCGCCATCTGCTGTTAGAAATATGACAATGTGCCTAGTGAAGGTTGGTTTTGGATTTTGAAGTGTTTGTGTTGATTTACATGATGCTGGTAGCAGCTTTGCTTTGCTCTAACAGCACAAGAGAAAATCCTCCACAGTATCAGAGCTGACATGTTTCTGACCTGAACCTCTGTGTGTGTGTTCACTGTCTAGTCCAAATTAAAAAGAAACCAAAACCAGAAAATAACAACCTTGGCTTGGTCACAGCAGCTCTCAACACTCACTCTTTTACTCCTTCTACAAAAATAAATCAAAAATATTTAAATAGATTTATAAGAGTAAAATTTAATGAATGCTTCTGGTTGCAATTTATTAAGTTAAAAAATTAATAGTTATCTATCTATCTGTTGACAGACAGACAGACTTGTACTAAAACACTTGTACAAAATGACAATATTCATAATAAATGCTCTATATTTCCTCCATCCATACGTCTGTCCTGCTTATCCCTGGGCGTCTGGAGCTGGTGCACAAGGTCAGCAGTGCATCACAGACAAGCACTATTTGTTTATTTACAATGTACACTGCTCAAAAAAATAAAGGGAACACTCAAATAACACATCCTAGATCTGAATGAAAGAAATATTCTCATTGAATACTTTGTTCTGTACAAAGTTGAATGTGCTGACAACAAAATCACACAAAAATCATCAATGGAAATCAAATTTATTAACCAATGGAGGCCTGGATTTGGAGCCACACACAAAATTAAAGTGAAATAACACTACACGCAGATCCAACTTTAATGTAATGTCCTTAAAACAAGTCAAAATGAGGCTCAGTATTGTGTGTGGCCTCCACGTGCCTGTATGACCTCCCTACAACGCCTGGGCATGCTCCTGATGAGGTGGCGGATGGTCTCCTGAGGGATCTCCTCCCAGACCTGGACTAAAGCATCCGCCAACTCCTGGACAGTCTGTGGTGCAACGTGACGTTGGTGGATGGAGCGAGACATGATGTCCCAGATGTGCTCAATCGGATTCAGGTCTGGGGAACGGGCTGGCCAGTCCATAGCTTCAATGCCTCCATCTTGCAGGAACTGCTGACACACTCCAGCCACATGAGGTCTAGCATTGGCCTGCATTAGGAGGAACCCAGGGCCAACCGCACCAGCATATGGTCTCACAAGGGGTCTGAGGATCTCATCTCAGTACCTAATGGCAGTCAGGCTACCTCTGGTGAGCACATGGAGGGCTGTGCGGCCCTCCAAAGAAATGCCACCCCACACCATTACTGACCCACTGCCAAACCGGTCATGCTGAAGGATGTTGCAGGCAGCAGACCGCTCTCCACGGCGTCTCCAGACTCTGTCACGTCTGTCACATGTGCTCAGTGTGAACCTGCTTTCATCTGTGAAGAGCACAAGGCGCCAGTGGCGAATTTGCCAATCCTGGTGTTCTCTGGTAAATGCCAAGCGTCCTGCACGGTGTTGGGCTGTGAGCACAACCCCCATCTGTGGACATCGGGCCCTCATACCATCCTCATGGAGTCAGTTTCTAACCGTTTGTGCAGACACATGCACATTTGTGGCCTGCTGGAGGTCATTTTGCAGGGCTCTGGCAGTGCTCCTCCTGTTCCTTCTTGCACAAAGGCGGAGGTAGCGGTCCTGTTGCTGGGTTGTTGCCCTCCTACGGCCTCCTCCACGTCTCCTGGTGTACTGGCCTGTCTCCTGGTAGCGCCTCCAACCTCTGGACAGTACGCTGACAGACACAGCAAACCTTCTTGCCACAGCTCGCATTGATGTGCCATCCTGGATGAGCTGCACTACCTGAGCCACTTGTGTGGGTTGTGGAGTCCGTCTCATGCTACCACGAGTGTGAAAGCACCACCAACATTCAAAACTGACCAAAACATCAGCCAGACAGCATAGGTACTGAGAAGTGGTCTGTGGTCCCAACTGCAGAACCACTCCTTTATTGAGTGTGTCTTGCTAATTGCCAATAATTTCCACCTGTTGTCTATTCCATTTGCACAACAGCAGGTGAAATTGATTGTCAATCAGTGTTGCTTCCTAAGTGGACAGTTTGATTTCACAGAAGTTTGATTTACTTGGAGTTATATTGTGTTGTTTAAGTGTTCCCTTTATTTTTTGAGCAGTGTATTAATCAAATGGATGTAAGATGTATTTGTACAATCAACAGTTTAGAAACATAAGGATAAAAGTACATATTTTAAAATTTCCCAACTCAAAATATGAGATAATATAAATTGAACACCTACAAACTAGATTGACAATATACCTGATTGACAAGGACATATAAAATTTGTCTGTACATAGTAATATCTGCAGCCAGCACAAGAAAATCAGTGCAGAGGATTCTCTCTGTGAAAAAAAACGATGAGGATCTTCACTGTTTCTTCTGTCAAGTCATCTGGTTTTTCCTCTGTGTTGAAAACCAAAACCAAAATGAAGAACTGGTTTGTGGTTCAAGCATGACAAACCTCTGGAACATTAATACTGTTAAAAATTACATCAAACTATTGAAATCTGTCCTAGTAAGGTGACATTTAAACTTCAAATGAACCTTCTGCTTTTTAATGTTAATATTGTCATCCTGCTCCTTCATCTGGGTTTAGGATTTCCAAAAGAGACATTCTGGTGGAGTAAATGTATTTATTATTTTGCTGTCTGATCATGTGTGTTTAACAGTCTGAATGCAGAACAGACAACATTTGCTGTGAACACAGCTGGTAGGCTATGTGTGCTGTTCCCTCTTCAGTATTCGTTTCCATGCTTTACCTCCCAAATCACAGTGCACAGTTCTCATAAGACCTTACTGAAGTCTGACCACTTTTTTCAGTAACAAGTAATCTAACGCGTTGCTATTTCAAATCCAGTGATCAGATTAAAGTTACTTATCCAAATCACTGTGCTTTACTATTGTTTTTTGTAATTCAATTTAATTTTCTTTACGCGTCTTGGGTAGTGATCGCCATTTCTATGTGACAGTTATCAGCAATGAGAGAAACGTAAACAATGGAGGGAGGAGGGACATGCGCATTTTGTTGCTGGAAAAACAGAAACTTGTCAGGATCTGTGTTTTTCTGTGTGTTTATTTCAGTGACGTGCGGTGAGGTTCATAGCTGGTGAGGCACTGACGTCATCAGAATCAGATTTGCAAATAGATGCATAGATTGACAGCAGTTTACAGGTTATGTTTCACTATCTCTATTATAATCTATCGCTGCACTTGACTTGCTTCCCGAATCGTTTAGCCTAGCTCGCTGTCACTTACTCGGCAGTTGAGGAGTGAACAAGACGAACGTCTGGGATCTTGAGCGCCCCCTGCCATGAGGCAAGAGAACTGCCTGCCTCACCTCGAACCTGTTCTCTGCCGTTTATAATCGCTCATTACACGAAACACGTTACACAAACACAGTTGGTGACAAAAAGCACTGTACATTATATACATAAGCTAAATTATTGGAAATAAGTTCACATATTAAATTTGTTTAAACCATTTTATTGACGCCGTACAGCAACATGCTCTCTCCGCTTAGCAGCCAGCGCAGAGCCAGGGGTTGCGCAATCCAAGGTGAGGCAGAGCTCGCTGCTGCCTCACCGGCATCGCTTCCAAGCATTTGAATGGGAAAATAAGAAAATTCAGCGATTTTGAACAAATAAAAATCGAAATTGGTGAAGCTACATGAAAAATAAATATTTTTTAGTACAAACCACCGGATGAATATAACAATTTAAATTACTTTATGATTATATATTTTCTTTCTTTCCATGATGGCTGGTGAGGCAGTGCCTCACCTGCCTCCCCTGACCGCACGTCACTGGTTTATTTTGAGTTTCCTGTGTATCTGAGTCTCCGTGTTGTCCTGTCTCCCTTTGATTAGTCCCCAGGTGTTTCTCGTTCCCTGATTACCCCATGTGTATTTAGTGTCACCTGTGTCTCTGTCAGGTCCTCGTCTAATGTGCGTTCGTGTTGTCCATTCATTTTACCAGTTGCTACTGGCGTTGAGCCCTGGCTTCTGCTCAGTCGTGCTGCCTGGTTGTGTGAACCTTTTGGACACTCATTATTAAAATTCATTATTCATCCTACCTAGGTCTGCTGCGTCTGCCTCACCACCCCTCACCGTACCAATTCATGACAAAACTATTTTGAGTTTCTGTCGCCAACTCCGATTATTATAAGCAGCTGTGGGCTTTTTTTTAAAAAAGTCGCTAGCAAAAGTAAGGAGTTGCGGGTTGCGCTTTTTGGGTTTGGTTTTGAACCTAAAGTTACTTATTTGGGCTTGGAAATAAGCAGAGACATATAAAAAACCCCAGAATTTGTCTGACATCCAATTAGTTTTAGTCAGGCTCTCCCTGTCTATCATTTCCCGGATGATCCACCCCGCTGTGTCTTTGTTAATGTCAAGTTAATATATGGATGACATCGAGCTTTGCGCTCCCCTCCAGAAAACTGTAAACATCGAGATTACTATGAACAGCGCAATAAACGTGAAAACAGCCACGAATGAAACGTAAAGTTGTGCAACTAAACACTATTAGAATTGTTAATATTAAGATAAATTAAAACAAATCTGTGCAGCAGCCATCCAAGTTGTGGAGCTGCAGGAGAAACTCTGGCTGCGCTGGGACAGCAAACGCAGGGCCGTAACACAACCTGGAGGCTGGAGGGTCTAAAATCTTATTTAGAGTTCCTATTTCCCTATTTTCCAGACAATAGTGGAACACACAAAAGTACTAAAGTTTTTATTTTTGTACTGTAACCATTAAAAAAATCTCCCCTTCAGTTCAACCTTATAAGTAGAGACACATTGTTGAAGTTGCTATTATAAAATAACTTACAATTAAGTATTGGCAAAGATCAATGTAATTTTCACAGCGTTGTTGTTAGCAGCTGCTGAAAGTAACTAAAAAGTTACTTTTAATGTAGACTTAGACTGACTTTATTATCATTTTGCATGCACAGGGTGTATACAGAACGAAATTACGTTGCATACGGCTCAGAACAATGTTTGAGGTTCCAATGTTATAAGATTACTCCATAATAAAATAAAATACAATATAAAATATAAATGTAAATATAAAATATAAAGTGCAGGACTGACAGTAAAATGGAAGTTATTTAGTTATGTATATGTGCAAGGTATAAAGTGGAGACCAGTTTTTGAGTGCAGTCCAGTTAAGAGTTCAGCAGTCTGATGGCAAGTGGGAAAAAGCTGTTTCGGAACCTGGTGGACCTGCACTGGATGCTGCGGAACCTCTTTCCAGAGGGCAGCAGGGAGAACAGTCCATGGTGGGGGTGTGAGGGGTCACTGACGATGTTTTGGCCTCGGGACATGCAGCGCTGGGATGAAATGTCCTGAATGGAGGGAAGGGGGGCCCCGATGATCCTCTCTGCTGTCTGCACCACTCTCCTCACGTTCTTCCAGTCGGAGGTGCTGCAGCCTCCACACCACACAGAGAGGCAGCTGGTCAGAATGCTCTCTATGGTGCTTCTGTAGAACGTCTTGAGGATGGGCGGGGGCAGGTGTGCTCTTCTCATCCTCCGCAGGAAATACAAACGTTTCTGTGCCCTCTTGACCAGAGATGTGGTGTTCACAGTCCAGGTGAGGTCGTTTGTGATGTGCACCCCCAGGAATTTGGTGCTGCTGACCACCTCCACAGCCGAGCTGTTGATGAGCAGTGGAGCGTGGCTGGGCCGGTTCTTCCTGAAGTTGACGATCATCTCCTTCGTCTTGTCAACGTTCAGGATCAGGCTGTTGTCTCTGCACCAGTCCACCAGCTGCTCCACCTCCTCTCTGTAGTCCAGGTCGTTGTCGTCTCTGATGAGGCCCACCACCGTTGTGTCGTCTGCGAACTTCACGATGTGATTGGTGGCGAACCTGGGGACGCAGTCGTGTGTCATCAGAGTGAACAGCAGAGGGCTCAGGACGCAGCCCTGAGGGGAGCCTGTGCTGAGGGTGATGACATCGGAGGTGTGTTGTCCGATCCGGACTGACTGAGGTCTGTCGGTGAGGAAGTCTAGCAGCCAGTTGCGCAGGGGGGTGCTGAAGCCCAGGTGTCCCAGTTTTCCTGCCAGATGCTGTGGGATGATTGTGTTGAACGCTGAGTTGAAGTCCAGGAACAACATCCGCACATGAGTGTTCTTCTCCTTCAGGTGAGCCAGGCTCAGGTGTAGGGCAGAGGAGATGGCATCCTCAGTGGAGCGGTTTCGGCGGTAGGCAAACTGGAACGGGTCGAATGTGGGGGGGAGTCTGGAGACGATGTGTTCTTTTACCAGCCTTTCAAAGCACTTCATCATTATGGGAGTCAGTGCCACAGGCCGGTAATCGTTGAAAGAGGTGACTTGAGGTTTCTTTGGCACCGGAATGATGGAGGCAGTTTTGAGACAGGCTGGCACTGTGGCTTGGTCCAGTGAGGTGTTAAAAATGTCTGTTAGGACACCAGCCAGCTGACCTGCGCATTCCCTGAACACCCGCCCAGGTATGTTGTCGGGGCCTGGGGCCTTCCGTGGGTTGACTCTTTTCAGAGTCTTCAACACATCGGCTGTGTCCAGGCAGAATGCCTCCTCTTCCTGGTGGGGAACAGTTTTCTTTGCCGGAGTACTGTTCAGTGCCTCGAACCTCCCAAAGAAGTTATTGAGTCCATTTAGAAAGTCAGCATCAACTTCGCCCACTGGGGGAAGGATGGATTGTAATCTGTGATCGCCCGTATGCCTTGCCACATACTCCTGATGTTGCTGGTGTCGTGGAAGAACTCCTGTATTTTCTGACTGTGGGTTCGCTTTGCTAACCTGATAGCACGGTTCAAGTTTGCTCTCGCTGTCCTCAGTGCCTCCTTGTCGCCAGACTTGAAGGCTGAGTTCCGTGCTTTTAGCATTTCCCTAACCTCCTTAGTCATCCAGGGTTTTTGGTTGGCCCGGGTGATAATGTTCTTAGTGATGCTGACGTCCTCTGTGCACTTGTTGATGTAGGCTGACACAGTCATGGCGTACTCATCGATGTTGATCTGGTCGTTGTAAGTGGCTGCTGCCACTCAAAACAGTCCTGAAGTGCCTCCATGGCCCCCTCAGTCCGCACCCTCACCTGCTTCACTGTAGGTTTTGTTCTGATCAGCAGGGGCTTGTATGCAGGAATTAGCATGACAGATAGGTGGTCTGAAGAGCCAAGGTGGGGGCGGGGGGCTGCTCTGAATGCTTCTTTGATGTTGGTGTAGGCCAATTCTAGAGTATTCACTCCCCTGGTTGGAAAATCCACATACTGGTTGAAGTGAGGGAGAACAGTCTTCATGTTGGCCTGGTTAAAATCCCCAGCAATGATGAAAACGCCCTCTGTGTGTGAGGATTGCAACTCACTGATGGTCCGGTAGAGAACACTCATAGCCTCTTTAGTGTTAGCACTGGGGAGCACATACACAGCAGTGATGCTAACAACAAGAAACTTAGTTACTTTCCAAATCAAGTAGTCAGTAATCTAAGTTACTTTTTCAATGAGTAATCAGTAATGTAATTAAAGTTACTTTTTCAAAGTAACTATGACATCACTGGTGCACAGTAACAAAGTTATTGGACTTTTCCTAATATGTTGTCATACAGAGAAGAAAGTGTTTTTGAAGATTTTTTTTTATGGCAGTGTTTGTAACAGCACTGCTAGAAATGTCTCCTGGTTTTGAAGGTTTTAGATAGAATCCCCTGAGATGAAGAACACTCCATGTTTCCTTGGATCATAATGAAAAATTGCCCTTCCAAAATAATTTTTTTTATTTTAAAAGAAATGATCGCTTATATGGTTTTATTTTTTCCCCATGCAATGCTTCCATGTTATAACATAAAGAAATGGCTTTATTATGTTGAAATTGACATTGACTTTGATTTCTGAATATGTCTGGGCTGGTTGTGGATGACGGGTAGGAACTAATAATTTTAATCTCCATTATTTTGAGTAGAAAAATGTATTTCCAAACAAGAATTTTTGAGGTAGGTAAAAACTGTGTGTGTCAGAACAAATTAAACTTGTTTTTAGAGGCTCAACTGTTACAGGTGCAAGTTTGTTTTTTTTTCATATGCATCTTACACTGTCAATATGTGTTGTCCTTAAGAACCATACACTGTAAAACATTTGAAAGTGGTTTAACTTGAAAATAAAAGTCCACTTGCTGCCTTAAAAATGCTATTTAAATCAACAAGAAAATTGTTTTGGTTTTAACTCAGAAATTAAAGTTCATGAAGTTGATTTAACAAGAGTCAAGCTATCTAATTTATTTTAAATGTATTAATCTTGAATTGTGAGTAATAATTTAATAACTTTTCCAAGAATCGGAAGAAGAAGGGCGGCGGGATTGCACTTTATGTGAGTGAGAGGTGGTGTAATCCCGGTCATGTTAACGTGAAGGAACAGATTTGTAGCCCGGACATTGAACTTCTGGCTGTGGGAATGCGGCCGTCTTATTTACCGAGGGAGTTTACGTCCGCCATTTTGATCGCTGTTTACATTCCCCCATCAGCTGATGCAGCGGTGGCCTGTGACGTCATCAGCGCTAGTACAGCCAAAATACAGACTAAAAACCCAGACGCCTTCATGGTCATCACAGGTGACTTTAACCATGCCTCATTGGACAAAACTCTAAACAACTTCCAGCAGTATGTTGACTGTCTGACCAGGGAAAACAAAATGCTGGATCTCCTGTATGCTAATGCCAAAGATGCATACAGCGCCACAGCCCTGCCCCCCCTTGGCAGGTCGGACCACATCTTGGTAAGGATGACTCCCAAGTATGTCCCTTTAGTGAGTAGGCAGTCTGTGCACATCAGGACGGTGAGGAGGTGGACACAGGAGGCAGCTGAGGCACTGCAGGACTGCTTTGGGTCGACAGACTGGGATGTGCTCTGTGGGCCTCATGGGGAAGACATCGACAACATGTCTGACTGCATCACGGACTACATCAGATTCTGTGAGGACACTGTCATCCCAGCCCGGACCGTTTGCTGCTTCTCCAACAATAAACCCTGGATTACCAGTGACCTGAAGGCACTTTTAAACAAAAAGAAGATGGCTTTCAGGTCTGGAGATAAGGAGGAGCAGAGGAGAGTCCAGCGTGAACTCAGAGAGACACTGAGGACATGCAAGGACAACTACAGGAGGAAGCTTGAGTCCAAACTCGAGCAGAACAGTGTGAGAGATGTGTGGAAAGGAATGAAGAATATCGCTGGAATGAAGGGGAAGGACAGATGTCTGGGGGCCGGGATAGAGCAAACCAGTTCAACCAGTTTTTCAACAGGTTCAGCTCACCTCCTGCTACTCCCCTACCACCACCAGCCCCCCACACATCCACACTGCCCCAAGTCGTTCAATCCACCTACCGGCATTCTCCTGCACACCACCTCTCCTTCAGCCCCCCATCCCACCTCCTCCCCCATCTCCACTGCAGACAACAACACCTACCCCCAGCTAACGGTGACTACAGGCCAGGTTGAGAGACAGTTGGAGCAATTACACCAGGAGAAGGCTGCAGGACCTGATGGCATTACACCACGGATCTTGAAGACCTGTTCCATCCAGCTGGCCCCGGTACTAGCACACATGTACAACTTGAGCTTGAGGCTGGAGAGAGTCCCACTGCGGTGGAAGACATCACATGTGGTTCCTGTTCCCAAGAAGCCAAGGCCATCCAACCCAGCGGACTACAGACCAGTTGCTCTCACATCTCATGTGATGAAGGTCATGGAGAGACTGGTCCTGGCCCTGCTGAGGCCTCAGGTGAGGACGTTTCTAGACCCCCTGCAATTTGCCTACCAGCCCCACTTAGGAGTTGACGATGCCCTCATTTTCCTGCTGCAACGAGCACTGTCGCACCTGGATGGTGGAGGAGACACTGTGAGAATCACATTCTTTGATTTCTCCAGTGCCTTCAACACCATCCAGCCTCTGCTGCTGGGTGAGAAGCTGCGGAGGATGGGTGTCGACGACTCAGTGATCTCCTGGGTGACTGACTACTTGACAGTTTGTCTGTCTGGGCAGTGTCCTGTCTGATGTGGTGGTCAGTGACATAGGAGCTCCACAGGGAACTGTGCTTTCTCCCTTTCTCTTCACCTTGTACACTACTGATTTCCAGTACAACTCTGAATCATGTCACCTACAGAAGTTTTCTGATGACTCAGCGGTTATTGGGTGTATAGGGGATGGAGGGGAGGGGGAGTACAGGACACTGGTGGACAGCTTTGTGGAGTGGTCTGACAAGAATCACCTGAGGCTCAACATTAGTAAGACCAGAGAGATGGTGATTGACTTCAGAAGGAAGAAGATACCTTCACGGCCACTAAAGGTCAAAGGGGAAGTGGTGGAGGAGGTGGAGGATTACAAATACCTGGGAGTTGTAATCGGCAACAGACTGGACTGGGCATGTAACACTGACGCTGTGTGCAAGAAGGGGATGAGCAGACTCTATTTTTTAAGGAAGCTGAGATCCTTCAATGTGTGCAGCAAGATGTTGGAGACCTTTTATCACAGTGTTGTTGCCGGCGCCATCTTCTTTGCTGCTGTGTGTTGGGGAAGCAGCATCAGAGCCAGCGACTCTAATAGACTAGACAAAATCATCAGGAAAGCTGGCTCTGTACTGGGACTAAGGCTGGAGTCCCTGGAAACTGTGGTGGAGAGGAGGACATTGAAGAAGGTTCTGTCTATTATGGACAATAAACAGCACCCTCTCCACCACATAGTGGACAGACAGCGGAGCTCCTTCTCACATAGGCTGCTCCAGCTCCGCTGTTGTAGGGACAGATACAGGAAATCCTTCCTGCCACATGCCATCTCACTGTACAATAAAAGCTAAATCACTGCATTCTTGTTCTACTATTTCAAAAAAAACAATTATTCAAAAATCAGCTTAGCATCTCCAAATTAACATGTATCCAAACATTATATTGAAATGTTTATTTCAATATAGTATCGATTACATTATAGTGAAATGTAATAGCTATGACCCCAAGAGGTCAGATTTCCTAAATGAAGTCAAATAAAGTCAAAATGTCAATTTTACTTTGACATTTTAATCAAATTCAATCATTCCAGGTGATCGAATCTTTATCTGGGCAAACAGCAGAGAGTTGTGTTGGAATAAGTAAATGTTATTTGGTCATGATTTTTGTGTCAGTACGTCCTGTTCATTGGCATTGGGACACATGTCACCATAGATACAGCCTCGTGCTGTGGAAATTGCATGAACTGTTGATCAGTATGATTTTGACTTTTGGTGAATATTGTACATTGTCTGTAAACTTCGATGAATGTTTTCAGACATTTGTCAAAATGAAATGCCATTAAACGGACAGATGTGGTCTGCAGATGTATGATAGACATTTGCTTAGAAAACTTTTGATGAATGTAAAAATGAAACTATTAAACATTCGGTGAACGTTGTCTGTTTACGAACTGGTTTCATTCTGATGGTAATGGTAAGGTTCTGAGAATGTTGTCTGAAACGCACCGCTAGCTGGGAAAATAGAGTCAGGTGAAACATTTTTGTCCTATAGCAGTGTCTAAGTCATTTAAATAAAAGGCAATTAGCTAATAATATGATCTAATGTAATAATTTTAAAAATGACTAACTTTACACCTACAAAACAGTTTTTTTCTTTTTTACAGTGTAGTGATGGTCTATTGTGTAGAGAATAAAGCAGGCCGCCCCTGTGGACTGATCTGTGAGCGCGTGGGTGTGTGTGTGATGGGGGGGGGGGGGGGTGTTGTTTGTGTACACTCTCACATATCTCCAAAATAAGCCCCTTAGCTGACTTCCAGATCCCGCCGCTGCCGCTGCCTGCAGCAGGGCTGGTTAATAATAGGACTGCGGTTGTCAGTCCCCTCCGCAGGGCGGAGAGTCGGCCCGCTCTCATTGGATGACTTTTTTCCCGTGAGTTTCTAGTGAAGTGCTGGTGGGAGGAGAATTTCCAGGAAGCAGGGATATCAAAAATAAACCCCCGTCATGTCCGAGGGAAGAGCAAGACGTATAAATACCCCTGATGTGTCCAGACTGCAGTGCTGTTCAGAGGAACACAGAAAGATTTCCGCAGACAGTTCATGGACAGAGCGCTGACTGGGAGTGCAGGGGATTTAAGGATAATAGTCTCTGGACTGGACTGGGGAGGACGCACAACTTCCTAAACATCAAGCTGCATTTTCCTCATGGCAGCTCTCTGCGTTTTGTGTCAGAAGATGCGCGTCACGCCGCGTTTCGTCTCTTTGCTCCTCTGCCTAGTTAACGCAGCACTTGCCTCCCAGTTTGAGTGGGAGGATGTTGTACCTGTTCGGATTAACGGCAGAGTCGGCGGCCGCTTCTGGAAGAGAAGCGAAGAGAACCCCATTTTCACCCTGAACGCGTTCGGCAGGAACCTGACTCTGAACCTCATCCCAGACTCCAGCTTTCTGTCGCCGGCCTTCCACATCCAGGGCGTCAGCGCCGGATACACGGCCACTTTACGCAGCGCTTCAGGTGTCCAGCCCGAGCTGCGCTCTGACCACAATGGCTCCAAGAACCGGACACAGGAGAGCGAAGGACGCCTGCGGAGATGCTTCTTCTCCGGAAACGTCGGTCAGGACGAGAACTCGCTTGTAGCGGTCAGCCTGTGCTCGGGCATCTTCGGCTCCTTCATCACAGAAGGGAAGGAGTATCTGATCGAGCCCAAACTCCGCAGCGGCCAGCGGCCGGACTCTGCAGAGCAGCTTCATGTGATCAGGAGGAGGATACTCGCCGAGAACCGCGGAGTTCCCCTCCTGCTTAATGGCGCTGAGGAGACGCTCGGAGCTGAAAGTTTTATGCGCGGCGGCAGTGATTCACGGAGGGAAGCTCGCCGGAGACGCTTCGTTTCAGAGCCACGCTTCATAGAAACCCTGGTCGTAGCAGACTCGACTATGACCCACTTCTATGGAGATGAAATAAAGGTCAGGAGACGTGAGATCTCTCTCTCTTTCACTGCCAACTCCAGCTTTTAGATTGCGCTTTCCCGAAAAATCAAAAACTCATTTTAACAGCATATTATAGATTATAGATTGATGAACCTGCTTTACAGTGTATAAGACGGCTCCAGTAAAAAAATAGCAAACTTTTAGGGACCATAAGAACCCAAGTTAACAACTAAATAAATAAACCAAATTAACTATGTGATGAAAACCAAGATATTCTGCTCCACCCCAGCTTAAATGTAAAGACTTAAAATGATTATTGTTTTAAGAGGCTCCTATTTTCAACAACAGGTTTTTCTGAAAAACAGCCTCCCCCAAACACTAATGGTCACATCTGGTTCCGTCCAGGATTGAGGAATGTCTGGTAGAAGCTTGTCAAAGTCCGGAATGGTAAGATGGTAAATGGTAAAAATTCAGGCTGAGTTCTGAAATGGACTGACAGTCAGTACATGAGGCCTAAAATTGAGTGATATGATACTTTTTGTGCAGCTTTCAGCCACTTAAAGGAATATTAATCAATATGATGTGTTCCACAATTCAACAAAACAGATAAAACTCACCAATTACTGTCTCAGTCTGATGTTACAACCTGCAAACGTTAATGTGATGGCAAAACATCACTTTCGTCAAATATCTCACTAACTTTCCTGGCGATGCTCATCACCTTAGTTCCCCCAACCTATCAGGCTGTTGAGCCTGAATTCAATGCTGGAAGAAAATACACCAGGCATCGGTTTGTTTTCCTCGGGTGCTTCTTAGAACATGCTTTTGGCGCAGAGCGAGGTTGAGAGGAAATCGCTGGGCTGCTGATCTCCACAGGCTGAGAGAAGGAGTCAGGCAACAAAAATGCAAAAAATGCTGGAGCACATTACTTTAAGCTTTGTAACACATTGGCGGCATTGCTTCACCATCATCCCAACATATTCATGGGGTTTGCAAGATTTATAGAATGCCATTTTCCTTTCAGAGCATCAGAAACTGCTTAAAGCCAATATCTACAATGAAGAACGAGTTCTTTGTTAAGGTTTTGACACACCTTGAACTTCTCCACATTACATAATATGTAAATGTGACAGACCAAGATACAATAGTTCTCTAGTAATTGGGTATTTGCAGTTTTAGTTTTCTGCTGCATGGAAAAAGGTACATAGTGTCTTGTTTGTTATATGAAATGAAATAAAACACATGTTGGCTATATTTAGGTATCAGGAGCTGGGGGATGGGGTGAGCTTGTGAAGGAACTCTGTTTGCACATTGACCAGCTTTCTCCTCACACTGCAGAGATTTCAGAGGTTTTCTTTGTCTGTTGAATGGCTGAATATCCATCACTTTGGCCAAAGTTCACAAAGTTTCAAATCTGATTTATGTACAGCTTGCTTCACCAAGGTGAGAACGCCTCAACTCCAACCGCTGAGCTCAAAGTTTTCTCCACTGTTCTGATCAAAACAGCTGAAGCTCAGTCAGGTTGGATGCAACACAGATTCTCAGTTTGATTTCAGTCTCAATATTGACTGTACCTTTCTAATGCATGAACTTGGTTTAATCCAAATAATGAACCTCCCCACACAATATAAACGGTATAGTATAAAGATTTGGCCTCTGATAGAGATCTGTAGTCTACCGCTGCTCAGATGGAAGTGTGTTACCCTGATCTGACCCTAGTGTGTTATTTAGGCAAATGTTCATTTTAATGCAACTGACAGTTTGCAAAGCTTGAGGATAATGTGGTGTTCACACTAAATGTTTATGAGCAGAATTCATTGTGATGTTTAATAGAATTCATTATCAGATCAGAAATGTAGTTCATGCAATTCAAAACAAAAATTTAAATTATTCTAAAATAAATAAATAGTTATTTTAACTTGATATTGTGAGTGAAAATAATAGTGTGTGCTCTTTAAGTAGGTGAGGGAAGTTTTTTCTTGCATACTGTGAAATAATTATTTGGTCTAAATTGCGTCATTAAGTCAAAACTCACAACTCAAAATTAATTAACTTAAAAAACAGTGTTTAGACAATTTGTCTCTTGTTGTTAAATAAACTTCATGAACTTTAATTTCTGAGTTAAATACAATACAATTTTCTTGTTGATTTAAATTGCATTTTCAAGGTAGCAAGTGGGCTTTTATTTTCAAGTTAAACCACCTTCAAATGTTTTACAGTGTGCACATAAATATGAAATTAAGTGACTCACATCTTGGCTTTATTTACTAGAGGCATCAGTGTAAAGGAAGATGAGTAAAAATGCCACATTTTTCATGTTTTTCAATTAGTAAAAGATAAAAAGAGGTGTGGTTTTCTTCCACTTCACTATTAGAAGCTGCTTTGTATTGAACTGCAACATAAAATCCCAATAAAACACACTGAAGTTCAAGCGGCAGAATGTGAAAAAGTTCAAAAGGATGATGTAACGTGAACATCCTGGCTCTGCTGCCTTTAAGCAAAACAAAATCAGCAGACTTTTTTAAACCTCGGAGAGCTCTGTCTGTTTGCATTTAGCCCCGTCCTCGACTGCCAAGCCCTCTTAGGCATCCATACAACCAGGATCAGATGAACTAAATCTCTCCAATACAAACACACATTTCAAATTTAAAACACATCCCCCCCCACCTGTAGCTGTTCATGTAGATGTGGAAAACTTTCTATGTGGGACTCTGAAAAGTGATGTCAGCCACATCATAGCATGTTTTTCAGCTTTTTCTCTTACACACTCCCAGTCAGCAAGCAAATCATTTGAGCTCTAGTGTCTGAAAACCTGTTCCAGGCGTGGCATGACAAGGCATCCCAGTTTTAGAGCTGATCAGTGTCTGATTTCTCCACGTGCCTCTGACTTTACATTCTAACTGACTTTAGACCAAGATGTTTTGTTCCCGTTAGACGCAGAAAGGCAAGCTATGACTTTATAATATTAGAATGATCTATCTAACAATAGTTATTGCTACCTTGATTTAAGAAGATGGGAGCATCATATGATTAACCTGTATCTTTATGCATTTGGCATTAAAGCTGCAGTGTCCAACTTTTATAAAAATGTGTTTTTTACATATTTTTAAAAACTTTTTCTTTGTCATGATGATATAGTAGGAGAAACGTAATCTGTAATAAAGTGGAACAGAGCCTGCTGCTGTGGGGAACGATGCAGAAAGCAATAGGAGCCACATTTTTTTGCAGATTACCTGTCTCACGTTATACTGTCATGACATAGTGAAAGGCTTTAAGAAATATGTAAAAAATTACATTTATATAAAACTTACATACTTCAGCTCTATTAATAAAACAAGCAAAATATGTTGCATTAGACCAGGGGTCTCAAACTCCAGTCCTCGAGGGCCGCAGTCCTGCAACTTTTAGATGAGCCTCTGCTGCACCACCTGAACAGAATAATTAGGTCATTAAGGCTCTGGAGAACTGATCTACATAAGGAGGAGGAAATTAAGTCATTTCATTCCAGTGTTTTGTACCTGTGGCACATCTAAAAACTGCAGGACTGCGGCCTTCGAGGACTGGAGTTTGAGACCCCTGCATTAGACTAAACCTTTTTCATTTAACTTAAATAAAGCATATTCTGTGTAACACATACTAAATAATGACTTATAAGGCATAACTAGTAAGCAAGAGATTGTGTCAAAAAATTGTTTACCTCAAAAAAAGTCTGAAACGCAACATTCCAGTTTTACTAAATAGAAAGAAACATTTTGTTCTTTTGCTTTTCTCTGCAGCACTATGTCCTCACCCTCATGTCCATGGTGGCCCAACTGTACAAGCACCCCAGCATCAAGAACTCAGTGAACATAGTGGTGGTGAAGATGTTGGTGGTGGAGGACGAGGAGGCTGGACCGGAGTTGTCCAGCAACGGAGGCGTAGCTCTGCGCAACTTCTGCTCCTGGCAGCAGCTTTTCAACCCACCAAGCCAGAGGCATCCTGAGCACTACGACACGGCAATGCTGTTCACCAGAGAGGTGAGGGGTGGACCACTGGTCTATTGTGTGCTTGTGATGAGCTCAGGGTTTTACCTTATGCTGTGCTTTTAGTGAAATTTGTTCAGAATACGATGGACTGGTTTAATCCAGATGGAACTGCTGCATACTGTGTGCCAGGCATCAGAAAGTAGAGGTGAAGTATCATGAGTGGAGGGATGTGTTTAATAGTCAATCACTGAGCTAAGATCTGCTTGTGGATGTATTAAAAAGTCTCACCTGCACTCAGGGGAAAAGCTGTCTGGAAAAGCTTTAAGCTAAGCGGCCAGGTTAAGTTATAACAGAGCGATTAGTAATGTTGTCTATCACATCCATGAAACACATTCTGCATCTGGCAACTGCTTGTAGCAGACATCCAGACCAACCCGTAAAAAGGTTAATTTTCTGTAAAACTAATGGTTATATTGATGGCAACAACTGCCATCAGATAAAGTGAAATTAGATTGACGTATTGACTTTGACACTCCAATACCATCATTTTTTGGCTCATTCAAAGGAGGACTATCGTTTTTCACATAATAATTTTGTCCACTTAACAGTTTGATCTTCGGGCATTTTCATGCCTCATAGTCCAGTATACTTGGTTCTATTCAGGACCAAAACTCCAACATTTGTTCCATTTTCAGCTGCTGCAGTTCTCTTCCAGACTGCACTGTGTTAAACCATCTAAAGCAGGGGTCTCAAACTCCAGTCCTCAAGGGCTGCTGTCCTGCAACTTTTAGATGTGCCTCTGCTGCACCACACCTCAATAGAATAATTAGATCATTAAGGCTCTGAAGAACTGATCTACACAAGGAGGAGATCATTAAGTCATTTCATTCCAGTGTTTTGTACCTGTGGCACATCTAAAAACTGCAGGACTGCTGCCCTCGAGGCCTGGAGTTTGAGACCCCTGATCTAAACCATTTGAAGAAATGGTTCCCGCCCTCACCTGTGGTGGCGCTGCACCAAGAGCCACTGAAGGAAATAACAGGAAAACCTCAGAAGAAGACATTGAGCACAACTTCCTTCTTCACAAAATGGAAACAAAAGTGGAGGGGCATCAGATTTTAAAGGTTGTAGGATTTCTCTTTTGTCTTTGGATAAAGACTACAAGCCATTTCTCTCACTAGCATATAGGTCTTTCACAATAAGTAATAAATCAATTAACGGCATAATAAATTAAAAATGTCTATATGCATGATTCATGATTTTTTTCTCTTTTCTCCCAAAAACTGGATATTTGGTCTCAACTATCCTTATTTTGAAGGATGATTTCGTTTACGGAGACTTCATCATTGATTTTATGTGTTGTTTCAGTTTTTTGTTTATTTATTGTAATTAATTTAAATATTTTCCAGTTTCCTACACAAGTATGTTTTGGTTGCATTTACCCAGAATGCCCTGCTCTGTATTCCTTCCTGCCTTTGGAGTGGTCTTCAGTTTGCTTGGTGTTGACAGGCATTCAAATCGCACCACAGTTCACTTCAGCTGTACCATTATTGAGGTTTGTAGGCAGACCAGAGTTCATTTTTTCTGTTTGTACCAGAGTTCAATTGCATATTCATGAACTTAAAAGCAGTCATATTTCACCATGTGAGTGAACTTCAGTGTTCTCTGTTGACAGCTGGAATATTTCATAGCAATTGAGCCACATGTATTTTATGTAATGCTGCGACGCCACTGAGTTGCATAACTGTGAAGGCCAGATTGAAGTTTGAATGGAAGAGCAACTGTATGGGTCTTACTGACTTACAGTGACGTGAAAAAAATAAATTACTGTACATGACTGTCTATATATACACCCTCTTTTTTTCTGAATGGGTGTGGTGTGTGCAAACAGACTTCATAAATTACTCCAGCTTCTACACTGTCAACAGAATGTGAGGGGTGAATCAGTCATCTTTGGGCTGTGGACAGCTGAGCAAAGCACCACAAAAGATCCCGAGAGACAAAAACAATTCCAGACAGTTGTTTGTTCTCATAGACTTACAGTAGGCAACTTAATACATCTAGAATTGTTAAAGTGGCTGAATGAATAAATGAACATTTGCCCAATACAATGGGATTTTATGAGAAGTTGAGTGGCAAGAAACACTGTGATAATGAATAAAAAGATATTTCTCTGAGTGTCAAAGCCTTCTGAAGGGTAAATCATACGTGATCTTAAACTAATCTTGTATTATTACCTAAATCAATTCTCTCTACTTCTAGAAATTTCTGTAATTAATCATTTGGGCACTAGGCTGCTAATCTAATTCCAGTACTATGTGTTTTCAACTTGGTTCAGTTCAGGTAATTTCTTTCATGTGATGGCACCAAATCAAAATAAAAGTTGCTTAAAAGCACTTCACATAAAAAACAAGTAAGCCCAGTTCAAATCCAATTACATGCGTTTCAGTCACTGAAATGTTTGGATTCAATCCAAAGAGTTCTGTTTGACTGAAATGAAATTCCATGGGAAAAATATCTGATTTAGATTACTCAGTATATATATTTTTTTCAGTGGTAGGCATTGCAAATTAAAAAGTCATTTTCACTTACCCTAAATGACTAGAGGCCCCTCAACAGAGTCAACTTTGTTATTTCACACAACCTGTACTTCAGGAAGTGATTCTCTGGAGCAAACCTTTCAGAGGAGACTATGGTTTCATTCTTATAACTATGTTGCCAAATCTGTTGCTCATTGACGATGGTAGTGATGTTAAACCTAAAAGAAGACATAGCACAAATGTTTCTACTGCATATTTTCTACAACTGTCATAAAGTGGTGTGGTAGCGGTGAGGGAAACGCAGCAGACCCAGGTAGCAGTGAGAGATGAATGGTTTAATGATGAAAATAGTCCACAAAAAAGTCCAACAACCAGGCAGCACGGCAGAGCAGAAAGCCAGGGCTCAGCACTGGTAGCAACTGGAGGCAACGAATGGACAAACGACACTGACTAGAAGCATCGACAAGGACCCGACAAAGACGTAGAGATACAGGTGACACTAAATACACAGGAGGTAATCAGGGAATGAGACACACCTGGGAACTAGTCAAGGGGAGACAGGACAACACGGAGACTCAGAGACACAGGAAACTCAAAATAAACACACAGAAAAACACGGAACATGACAGCAACATTAGGAAATTGTTGGTTTTATGGAAGAAAAATAGCCAAGTTTAGCTGCTGTCATATTAAGGGATTCTTGTCTTCATGTCTTGTGTTGTGGTCTATGGGATTACAAAACATGGAAATAGAACGAAGACAGACAGGTCAATTATGGATGCAGAAAACAGATTGAAATGGAAAAGCTGGAATCCATTCCAAGCTGAGGGGAATGTCAACACAGAACAAACAAATTCTGCTTTATGGAGGTCTCAAGAGGAAATCCTGAGGGTTTGAGTTGTGAGAAACCGGCTCTTCTGTCAACGTCTAGCTGCTATGAAGATGCTAACTATGCTTTAGGTGAATAGGTCATCTATTGTTAAAGTTTTATAGATCAGCTCTCTGGTGTTGAGGTTAGTTTATTGACAAACCTGGCATTTATTTGCTCTCTGCTTGATGCTAGAAAGTAAATCTGGCACCTGGATCAAGCGAACGGTGAACAGAACACATGGCTTCTCTCTGTCTTGTGTTGGATCTGTTGACCAGCTTTCAATCAGAGGAAATCATCAGTCATGCAAACCCAATTTTTGATTGTTTTCCATTTATGTAGCAATACGGTTTGAAATGTAGAGGGCAGAAGACTCCTCGTGGACAAGCTGACTTTTGTTTCACTAAAAATCAATTCCCTGCTATGTTGAAGATACTTCAAGGGTCAGAGCTTAAATGTCTGGCTGGCTCAAGGCTGTGAATGCATGCCAAGGATCTGTCAGAAGGAAACTCTGTTTGCTGTTGTAAACCTATAATAATTGTGCTGTTAAACTGTATTTCATTTAGTGGAAATTTTTTTTTCTAGTATTTCTTTTTAGCAGTACTGCTTCCTAGTATGCTTCTATGATGGCGTAGTGTTTCACGTCTAGATCTAGTTTTGCATCTAGTTATGCTTACCAGTGTGATTGCTACTATTGTGGAACACTGTGTACCTTTGCATGCTGGGGAGCATATTAACTGTCTGCATCTTCGAGTCCAGATGTCTTTTGAATCCCAGAGTTTGGGGTGAGGTGAGGTCATAAATGCAAGGGCAGGCTTCTGTCGCCACGGGAAAGATTTCTGCTGCACTACCGTCTTCTTTTTTCCAAATCAGAGCTGTGGACAGCTGCATGCTGACATTTAACATCTTTACTAAAGAACAAATGCTCTGAGCAACATGTTTGTTTGAAAATAGGTTAGTATGACAGATGGTAAAACATTAATAATTAAAAGATTAAACAACCAGCAGCATTTTGTGCAAACAGTCCCAACATGTTTATATCAAGGCAGGCAAATGTATTTATCATAGATTTGACTTTATGCCTTCCGGTGAGCCATTACATATTTTTGAAGGAGCATCCAGAGTCTGTGGCAAGATCAGAAAACTGCTGTTCACAAATGCTCTGCATCTAATCTGACTGTACTTCAGCTTTACTAGATGTGGAAAGCTGATAGAGACAAACCCTAAAAGACTAGTAGCTGGAATTACAGCAAAGTATTCACTCAGAGGGGGTGAATACTACTACACATCACATTTTTCAGTTTGTTTGTAAAAATAAATTCTGAATGGTGTACAATTTTTTTTTCTACTTCACAATTATATACCACTTTGTGTTGGTCTTTCAGATTAGGAGGAGCTGCCCTTTCATTATATAGAATAGAATAGAATGTACTTTATTGATCCCCAATGGGAATTGCTATTAAATATCAATAATACAAATATAACCATGAGACAAAGTGCCTATATATATATATATATATATATATATATATATAGGCAGAAACCATAACCCTACCCTATACAGGCAGAAACGACTTTCTGTTCTCTGTGGTTCACTTTGGCAAAATGAGTCTGGCTGAAGGTGCTCCTGTATCCGGCCAACACGTCATGCAGTGGATGAGACTCGTTGTCCAAGATGGCCTGCATCCTTCTCTCTGACACCACTGTCAGAGAGTCCAGCTCCACTCCGTCAACGCTACTGGCCTTCTGGATCAGTTTGTTCAGTCTGTTGGTGTCCTCCACCTTCAGCCTGCTGCCCCAGAACACCACAGCATACAGGATGGCACTGGCAACCACAGCATCATAAAACATCCTGAGCAAAGTCCAAGAGATGTTGAATGACCTCAGCCGCCTCAGAAAGTAGAGACAACTTTGTCCCTTCCTGCACACAGCATCAGTGTTCTTGACCAGTCCAGTTTTTTTTTTTATCAATGTGGACACCCAGATATTTATAGTCCTCCACAATGTCCACACTGATTATTGTTAAATTAAATGTGTAGTCAACAGGATGGTAACAGGGGTCACCGGTCAAAGGTCTCCTGATCCTCCTCCTCAGATCCACCACCAGTTTCTTGGTGTTTGTCACATTGAGCTGCAGGTGGTTCAGTCCACACCATGTGACAAAGTTGTCCTCAGCAGCCCTGTACTCAGTCTCATCACCCTCTCTGATACATCCAACTACAGCTGAGTCATCTGAGAACTTCTGGAGACGACAGGTCTCAGTGCAACAGCTGAAGTCGGAAGAATAGACCATGAAGAGAAAGGGAGAGAGGACAGTCCCCTGTCTGACTCACAGTGTTGCAGGCTCACAGACTGTGGTCTGCCTGTTAGATAGTCCACAATCCAGGACACAAAGGGGGGCGGGGGGTCCACCTGCATCACCGTCAGTTTCTCACCCAGTAGAGCTGGAAGGATGATGTTGAATGTACTTGAGAAGTCAAGCAAAACTATCACAGAATCTGCATAACACAACATGTCTGCATTTCACATAACAGAAAAGACAATTACTTTATAAACATGTAGAAAGGAATGATTGTGTTCTTTTGTGCTTAATAACAGCAGATCACTGTATATGTGTTTTTATGGGGGTGTTGGTCATGTAGCGTTTGATTGGTCATGTGACAGTCATAATAATGACACAGCACAAGAAAATGGGCTGCTTAACTCAAGCAGAAAAGCAATGTAGGTGCTTTAGGTGGTATCAGATGTGTGGGGAAATTCATATAATATAGACGATGAGGAAAATATTGGTCATAAGCCATAAGAGGAAAAATAATATTGTCAACTTCCTAAAATAATGGCCTCAGTCATTTTTTGCATTAAGTGATTTGTTTTGGCAAAAAATGATCTAGTCCATTATTTTAGGAATGTGACCATATGGGATATTGATATAGGAGCACTTTTCCATATTGGTGCCTCCTCAGTTTAGGGCCTGTGAATACTTCTGTACACTATATGACCCAAAGTTTCGGAATACAGTGTGAATGTAAGAGATGGTGCATGAAGCTATGGTCTTTTACTGAAGAGAGAGCGTAAACAACACAGCTGTTTGGGGAAAACATTTTCCTTATGAGGCAGTAAACACAATCCCAATTGTTTGGACTTGCTTTTTTAATTACTTACCCTCAACTGGATCAGAAATTTTCTGCTTTATCATTGCAGGACATCTGTGGACAGAAGAGCTGTGACACGCTGGGTGTGGCAGATGTTGGGACGATGTGCGATCCCAAGAGAAGCTGCTCAGTCATCGAGGACAATGGCCTGCAGGCCGCCTTCACGGCTGCGCATGAGCTCGGTGAGCCTTTTTTAAAGTCATCGATTAAGCTGCTGAGGGCGAGAGAAACCACAGGGTGAAGTAGAAAAGCTGGGCTGAGATTGTTTTGATAACCTGCTGACTCTCCCTATGCAGGCCATGTGCTGAGCATGCCCCACGATGACTCCAAGACTTGCGAAAAGCTGTTCGGAGATCTGGGAGGGCATTACCTGATGGCCCCTCTGTTTGTTAGTCTCAACAAATCTGCGCCGTGGTCTCCCTGCAGCTCTCTTTACATCACTGAGTTCTTCGACAACGGCCATGGTGAGTGATGCTGTGGTTCAGGCTTATGCCTCAGAGCGGAAAACTTCTGCCAACTTGGACATCGGTTGTGGTTTTCTTATGGGGCTGATTCAGGATTCAGAATGTTTTGCTCTCATGAGTGATGTCTTTCCTGCTTAAACATGCCGCTTCCCCCCAAATTGCAGGTTTTGGTGATAGTTTATCTTGCGCGAGCTTTCCACATCCTCTTCTCTCCCTTTTGGGTCTCAGGCTTTTTTTTCACTGAGAGTCCATCTCCAGTTCTGCCTCTCCTCTACTGTGTCATGTGTTTTGCATTGTTTATGTCCTTACTAGACCAATTGGTGAACCTTTCTTTCCACTGAGTCATGGCATGGACTCCTTCCTGTTCTCCACCTCAACAGCCAAATGCAACAGCTGGTGCTAAAAAAAGCTGTTCTTTATCTGATGGAAAACATCTCTAGTAAAAAATCAGGTTGCTCGAAGTGTTCATTCTGAAATGCTAATGTGATTATCACCTACACTCGAATGTAATAAATTTCATTTGAGGAATGATGAAATGCCTTGTTTTTTGATTAGCCAGCAAGTTCAGATTCTAAGTAGTAAGCATGATGCATCTGTAAGGGTTGCAATTTATTTCAGGACATGACTTGCCCTGAATTTTTGCCTCATAGTGTCATACCACATGGGGAAAGAAACACATTTACAACCACCACAGCAACACAAAACCTGATGATCTCTACCAGCCTGAATGGAATCCAGTGCTGATGTGTTCTCTAACCCTAGGAGACTGCCTCCTGGATGTCCCGGAGAGCACCATTCCCCTGCCACCAGAGCTGCCAGGTACCGTCTACAACCTGGACCAACAGTGTCAGCAGATTTTTGGGGAGGAGTTTGTCCACTGCCCCAACACATCAGACAGCGACATTTGCAGCCAGCTTTGGTGCCGAGAGGATGGTACAGGGCAGTGTTCCACCAAGAACGGCAGCCTGACCTGGGCCGATGGCACTCCTTGCAGGTCCAATGGGACCTGTTTACATGGAGCATGCAAGATGACAGAGGAAGTGATGCAACCACTGGTATGATCATTACTTTGATGTTTGATTTCAAAGAGATATCTTTGCAAAGGTAAAACATCAGTTTTTAATTGTTTCAGATTCAGTGCTGCACCCTGCCACCATTGTCACAGTAACACACAATGGGTGGTTGTGCATGTGCTCAATGCTGGAGGGCAAAAAAGCTATTATTTTACTTGCATCCATAGCCAACTGAGTGAAACCGTTAACTGAGTTAACTGAGTGAAACCTGGAGATGTCGGTATTATTCATTTAGCACAGTGCCCTACAGTAAAGAAAATAAATCAGAAAAACCATTGAAGAAGTCAAAGCCACTTGTATTCTTCATTTTTCTAATCTAAAGTTATGTAAACTCACTTATAGAAAACAGTTTGTTTGGTTGAAGTGAACTCTGGTGCGTTTCAAATGCATATATGAATGTCAGTGTACCAGAGACCAGAAGCCAGAAGCAGATTACAGTGCAGGGTATTCTGGGCAAATACAACCAAAACAAACGCACATGTCGAGTGCTAGTTTGAGAAATGGCTTGTGATCTTTAGCCAAAGACAAGAGAGAAATCATCCAACCTCTAAAACCCAACGCCATTACAGTTTTGTTTGGCCTCGGCTGCACCCTTCGCCCCTCTATGAAGTGTGGACTCGGTCGAAGTGCACATAAGGGTTTGAGTGCGCAGGTTACAAGTGTGCAAAGATTTGAGAATTGAGACAGTACGCCCCTGTGTCATAACTTCAACATCCAAAATGGCGGCACTGGTCACTGTTTAACCATTTGTGCAGCTAAAAAAGTACAACTACAAGAAAAATCGATTTGACATGTACAGTATAGGGATTTTTGCTTTCCTAATTTACCGCTGAGATATTTGACTGTACAAATGTGTTTTGTTATGACTTGTTGAATACAGAGCAAAATTTGATGTAATCACGCATTCTCAGTGACACAAAAAATATTTCAGTACTTTACATTTGAAGACTGACTTTTTCTCTTTCTTTGCGGAAGACACAGTCAAGATGACAAAAATATGCATTAAAATGTATTAATATTCAGTTTAACAATCTGCGATTTAACTAATTTGAGACATGATTAAATATTCAGCTCTTCCTCAAAAACATGTATTTTATGTGGCTAAAAGTTAGTTTGGCATAAATGTATTATAAAGTGGAACTAATGTGCTAACAAGCGTCAAGTTAAGGACAAACATATGGCATATATAAAAAATATTTTAAAAAATCCTGATGCTACATTGAAAAGTAAAACAACTAATGGAATTAACATGCCCTTCTTTAAAGAAACCATGATTGTTGACTTTGTAGGCCAAAACATGTTACAAGAAATTCATGTCAGGAACACTTTGACATCAATGTAATTCCCCTCTAGCCAGAGACGAAACCCAGGACTTCCCCCAGTGCATTATAGGCCTGGCGGGCTGCCAGGCTTTACATAGCCCCCCACCAGGATAAGTGTTGTGTGTTTTTGTTTTAATTAAAAAGAAAAAAACATTTTTTAAAATTTATTTATTGTTTTTAAATAGGACGGACTGCAAGCGTCTCTTCTGCGGTGAACATTTCACTGGCAGGGCAGAATTATTCCTGAAAGAAAGATGAGATTATAGTTTTTAATAGTGGATGCATTGAATAGGGAGCGCACACCAATCAGAACACTGACACCTCTGCATTGGCCGCTTCGCGTGTGCTGTCGTGGCTTGATCTCTGAAGTTCACCTTTGCCGGCCCGAGCCGCCATGGGGCCCTAAGCGAAATTTGGTTTTTTGGCCCTCTAGTTCTGCAAACAATGTGGACTGGCTGCAGTCAGCAGTCTGCTCATTAGATCATTCACACACCTGCTATAAACTTATTGTATCTCTGGCAGTGCTGTTTACATTATATACATGTATAATATAGGATACATTTATTGGCCAACTGATTTATCGACCAGTTGATTTCTGGGCCCCAAAGTTTCCGGGATCGTGATCGGCCGATACTTACACGTGAAGCCCATCTTAACCCCTGATCTTATCTTCGTCAGCAAAGGTTTATAAATCATCTCTGTTCTTTTCTGCTCTACAGTGAGAGGTTTGACAGACTGACCCACCAGGTCAGGTCTGAACGTTTACAGTTAACAATATTCACCCCACTGTTGCCAACTCAGTGACTTTTTTCCTATATTTAGCAACATTTCAGACAAAAAAATTCATATCAGCCAAAATCAAAATCGGCAGGTCAGGCTTTTTAAAGATCGGAAACCAGGGATCGGCTAGAAAACTGCAATCGGTGCAGCTCTACACACATATTTATGACATTCTTTGATTAAATATATTTCTCTTCAGTGTTACTCCAATAGCTGAAAATGTAATTTATACCAGATGAGTCTTTCTCTCCTGAGAACAGGTACTGGACTGATTCTGTGCATTTAAATGACTTTAACAGAAGTTTCTCATAACTTAGAAGTTGATGTAAAAATAATGTTTGTTTTAGCCACTAAATGATTTTGCTGAGTAGCAAACAACAAATCCCAACTGCAGCTTAGAGCAGCTCATCCATGTAGCAGCCATGTAGCCTGACGTAAAAACATTTATTTAGACAATGTCAAACATTGAGAAGTTTGAATTATTCTTATCAAACACGGTGTTTTGAAGCCAAAAATACCTCAGAAATATCCAGAGCCATCATGAGAATCGACTCATTTACAGTTTAAACTCAGTTTCACACAAACACAAAGACCCACTTTTTTCTTTTTATCCGTAAAATAATGATTTCTACATACATTATCAAATATATATATATTATTGTAAAAACAAATCAGTTCATAGTGAAATTGTATGTTTTTGATATAATCATGATGACATAGAAATTATTACAAAAAAACCCCAATCAGCTCCACTGATGGGGCCCTTAGTGGCAAAAAAAAAAAAAGAAAAAAAGGATTTCTTGGTACCTTTTACGCTTTTGTTTATCCTGCATGGTTCCATCGCCCTGTTCCATTTGAACTTGATTGTTCTGATACATACACACATCTCTGTGTTGATCCAGCTGGGATATTTGCTGGTCTGAACTTATAAAGCCTCCAGAAATGAAACCAAAACCGCAACACCAAACAAAAACACACTTAGTTGCCACATAAAGTCTTAAAACATGGGCAGCTTCTACTAGCTGTGAGTGACACATGCGGCAAGAATGTGGGCAGACAGAGACGGGGCGCGTGCCGCACTTCAACACAAATTTAGCCCTGAGTCTGAGCATTCTAACACACTGTGCAGCCTCAAACCCAGAAGCCCAGACTGTGGTTATGGCTGCACAGCCTACGGCTTGGAGCTCAAACCAACCACTGTGACTCCTTCTTTTCGTTCTCTGTGTTTAACCACAGAGGGCTGTGGATGGCAGCTGGAGCTTATGGGGACCATGGCAGCAGTGCTCCAGGACCTGTGGAGGTGGGGTGGAGTTCTCCTACAGGGAGTGCACTGATCCTGTGCCTCAGAATGGCGGGAAGTACTGTGAGGGACAGAGAGTTCGATACCAGTCCTGCAACACAGAGTCTTGTGACACCAGTGAAGGTAATATCAATTTAACTTTAAAAAGGTCAATGGACACTTTACACTAGAACTGTCTGTCAAACTGTGGTCCCCAGATCACAGCGGGTCCGCGGGCGCCCCCTAGTGGTTCACAAGATACAGCATGTCAACGGCCATTTATTTGCCATGAAGTGAGCTCAAAGTATGAGCTCACTTCATGGCAAACACAAAGGATTGTGTTTAAAAATAACAATGGATAAGTGGCTTAAAACCAGATCATTCAAAAGAAGAGCTATTGAGTGGAAAGAAAACAACGCCATGTAATGCATGTCTGCAGGAATATTTTTTCGTTTTTCTGGTTAAGTTGCAGAACTTTTGTTTTGAGGGTACTATTAGGATACATAGCATTTCACCGGTATGCTGATGTAGGTTGGATGTAGGAGCTATGGAATCATTCGACTCCATAGCTCTTCTGTAAAATGGCCGACAGATTCCCCAAAATGTCGCATAAGCTGGTTGAAAGTATAAGGGGTATGATGCTCCAACGCCTGAATAAGTTGCTGATCGATGAGGAGTGCTAGCAGAATAGCTGAATTATGAATATATCTTACGTACGTCCATCACTGCCATACACTGTTAGACCTTTTATTGTAATTTTACAGTAACTTACTGGCAACACTGTTGCCAGTAAGTTACTGTAATTACCATTCTACAGTAAGGGTACTGTAGAATGGTAACTCCAGTAAGGATACTGTAATTACCATTCTACAGTACCTTTACTGTTATGATATTTCACAGTTAATTTTTACTGTGAGTGTGCTTTACAGTTATAACTGCTTTACTGTAAATGTAGTTTATAGTATAATACTGTAATTGTATTTTATAGGAAAGCTGGTCTACTGTAAACTTGTTTCACAACATAATGTCAGAGTTTTACTGTAAATTCAAGTTTACATTTTTTTAATATAAGAATATTTTACCATAAACCGAAAAATTTCATAAAAGAAATTTTAGTCCAAGTACTGTGAATAACAGGTGTTTATTTTCAGCAGATTTGTAGAAATAAAATCCATTTATATATTTGCAATGTCATAAAGAACAATGTCACAATACAATATAATGTGCTGTAAAACAACAAAACCATAGAACACATTTCCTACATCAGAAGAACTTTTATTTCATTCGTCAAACAAAATCAGTGGGATCCATCTTGTGGAAGCTGAACTGTAAAGAATAAGACAGACAATGTGGGAGGTCATGAGATGGTCAGGACGTTATCTACATTTTCAAATCGACAGGAAGGTTGACAAATTAAGCTGAAGTGACAATGTTCACATGCATAAAATCTTTGTCATAAAGCAGCATTAAGTTGATAATTTGTTTAAAAAAAAAATCAATTGGACTGAAGTGATAATAGAAGCTGCATAAAGAATGAGCAGGACTGGCTTCACTTCAGGTTTTTGGATTGTTTATGGCAAAAGCAGTCAGTCAGTCTTCAGTAATTCAAAAGATTGCGTCCTACAAATGTCCCCAAGGGGACGATGAAGTACAACAATCTTTTTAGTCATTTTGTTGGTGCTGACGGATTACTGCAAAGGTGTGCCTAATAAACTGAAAACTGCATAGTATAAACATACACCACACTTAAACGACTACACACTTATACATTTCTGTGATTTATTAAGAGATGCAGCGACATCCACTTTTTACCACGGACACAGAAAAGATGCAGGCTACTCTAAAGGGCTATTGTGTAGGAATCACATGCCATTTATAAATAATTATTAAAATCAGATTAAAAAGGCTAAAGTAAAGTCAGAGCATGCAAGATAGGAGGAAAAGACAACAAAATAATAAACATTTACATTTGGTAAAATACTTACCTAGTTGGAAGTCCTCCATTCAAATTCAGCAAGTTGTTGGAAGAAGGTGGTGATCTGGGAGTTGACACTGACTACTTTCCTCTTGACAAGACTTCCCGTCTTGCTGCTTGTACCGACTTTGGCTGTGCATTTGGTACCAACATCTGGATTGATCCTCACAAAGAATCTTTTAACAGAAATAAAATATATTAATTGTATTTTTTAATGAAGACGTACAATACAGCAATCAGCTATGGTTCTTCATCATCAGTTAAACTGTCATTAAATTTAATTCATAAATGGCTTGGTGTAGAGTACTTGCCATTGTATCATCTCCAGCGTGGTGGATGCTGACTCCTGATACTCCAGATTGAAGTCATAATATGACCCAAAAACGACAGCAAGGACGCTGGCAAAGTCATGTAGTTGCTCAGGCTCGAAAAATACCTTCTCCTCCATACTGACCATCCACCGGGTTGCAGACATCAAGCTATTTCCTAAAATAGACAAACCCTTGTCAGGCTAACGCTAGTGAGTAAAAGTACAGACTACCATAACAATTACATACATTGCTACAAAAAAATTATAGTGATAGAAAATATTCCTCTTACCAAGCATGATTACCCTTGGTGTAGTGGGTAAGGTCATTTCCATTTCAACAGACATCTTGGTGGAAGATACCTTTAAAACATAAAAGGAAAACTCTCTTAAATATGAATTACTGGTAGTAATTTATATTTAAAGGGCCAGTTCACCCAGATTACAACAGGTTTTTGAGAACCTCATCCCGGAGACTAGACTAGACTTTACCCCTACATCCTGCTACCACTCTGAAACAGCGGATGTGAATGACAGTTTGTGGGGCTAAATGTATTTTTTAAAGCATTACATTCCACAAGTACAGTTCCACAAGTGTTCAGTCTGACTTCTGCAATGGCGGTGACTCCTGTGCATGTGGGACCTGAATGCAGAAAATGTTCTGAAGGAAGCAGGACATTGCTGTATTCCACATGCAAACCGATAATTAGCTGTGTGTTGATGTTTCTTCACATGACTACAAAATTCTGTAAATTCTGAAGTACAAATGCTGCAGAATTTACACCTGTACATAGTTGCACCTGTTAGTACTGACTTAACTTTAAATTTGCAGGAGCATGGTTTAAACATGTGAACAGTCCTTATATGTAACCAGGGTTGGAAATTAACTTTTTTGTCCACCTGCCACTGTGGCTGAACAAACTCAAAAAATAACAGAAACCACTTTAATGTTTTTCACCTTTGTCCTCATTTACAGACTCTTATACACTATGTTGGAGATGTAATGGTACTTTAGCAGGCTAACCAGCTGTAGCAAGCTCAAAGTTATAGATTAGGTTAGCTGCTCCTCTACATTTCCAGACTATTTTGTGGCTTCAAATATGTTTGAAGAGCTGTCTTTTTACCTGTTGTCTTGTCTTTTGAAGAGATGAAGCTATGTTAGCAGTCAGCAGGACAGAACTGCACAGAAACTTGGAGGGAAAAAGCTTGGGAGTTAAAACAAAAAGTCATATGAAGAAAAGAAAAAAAAAGAACAACGTTAGAATTCATCCTTGCTGACCTACGTAGCTAATCTGCACTTTTAACATTTGCAAGGTCATGGTTTAAACAAATGAACAGTCATTAGATGTAAAAAAAAAAAAAAAGAAAACGATGGGGGGCAGGGGGGGATCAATTATCAGTTAAGGTTATATTGTTCGACAAAGGCTGTAACAACAATGCTAACAGACACTCAGCACTGAGCTCATCTCAACCCAAAGCCGCCCGAGGAAGATTAAAAGGCAAAAGTCAAGCTAAAACCTTCAACGGTAAAATTAGCACCTTAGCTAATGTTAATTCCGAACCAGCTCAAAAAATAACAACATCATATTTTCCTTTCTTTCACCTCATTTACAGACACGTAACTTATAACGTTACAATATGCCAGTTATATAAAACACCAGAGTTAGTAACGTAAAGGTAACTATTTTACCAGGCTAACCAGCACAAACGAGCTCATGCTATCATGCTAAGTTATAGCATGATGCTATAAGCTACGTTAACTCCATCTAAAATGTACATTTCCAGACTAGGTTTTGGCTTCAAACAGTTTTCTAAGAAGTGGTTTTTTACCTGTCTTGAAGAGCTGAAGCATTGTGAGCCCACAGCACGGAGACAGAGCTGCACTTGCACTTGGAGAGAAAAAGCTGGTTGGAAGCGAAGTCACCCTTGATGACGTAGCTAGATAAACTGCATTAATGTTAGCTAGGATGTGAAAAAAACAAAAGTACATGCTCTCTTTCTGCCTTAAAAATATGTTAACCACTAAAGGAGTAAAAATACAGAAACAGGGAGAAACATGAAGCAGCTATGATGACCGTTGGAAATCAAATACAATTCTTACTGTATATTATAAGTACAGTACCACTACTGTAATGTGTAAACAGTAAATTACTGCAAATTCAAAACATACAGTAAGTTACTGTAATACTATGTACTATACCCATAATGCAATGCAAATTACAGTAACTACTTGTAAAGATGTCTTATGGTAGCTTTACTGGTGTAACGGTTGTGGAACAGGGAGTCAGGACCACCTCGGAACCAGGATTCAGGATAATTTTATTCCTGTTCAAAACAAGAACATTTTAAGCACAGCAGCTCCTGGGCTTCGGATTCTCCAAACACCCTAATCAACCAAAAGGAAAAAAAAAATAACCACGTTGATACGGAAAACTTGATGGGTGTCACCAATGTGGGAGACAAATGCCCATCATAGTGCTGCGCTAAACATGAATATATATATGTGAGTTTACAACATTTTTAGAACGTTTTCAATATTTTAATACTCGAATGAAAGACAACTCTGTACACTTACCTCTCCCCAGCGCAGCTTGGCGCGAACTGAGGAGGGCAGCGGGAACGCACAGGATGTAGCGCACAAACAGGAAGTAAGAAAATAAAAGCTTCCCCACCAAAACAAAATACAATTAAAAAACAAAGGAAAACCAATATTCATAGATGAGGATGGCCTTTTACACACTAGGGGCCAAAAATGAAAGCAAGATAAAACAGAAATAATATATTACATACATGTCAATTCAAAGAAAATTAGTTTTGAGAAGGTTCATAAAGAAAAATAAAATAAATAAATAAAATTAATTCTGCTACATAATTACATTACATGCTACATACTCCCCCCTGAACTTCTCAAAACCGTCCCAACATTAATCAAGACTGGACACAGAATAACATTCTTGCCATCTGACAGACAACGACCACACACACTTGAGCGACATTAAAGGTCTTCCTCTAGGAAAGGAAAAGCGACATTGGAAAGTTGGCCAGACTCAACAATGCCTGCTTGCTAAAAGATTGTGCCGTAAACACAATCTCACAGTGGCTGTTACTCTCCCACGCAGTTTAGCTAATGGGTGTCGACTTATTTACAGAGGTGTAATACTACCATACTCCATTCACAAACAAAAGTTGTTTACTCCTACAAAAATAAACTCCTTGCAAATCCAGAGACTGCATTACGTGTCTGTGTGTTCCTTTGTGCCATGTGTTGTATCAGTCTGTTAACTGGTTTGATTATCCTGCCAGCCCTGGATCTGACAAGACTTACAGCACCAGTTGTTGGAGTTGTTGGCCTACCAGGACTTATAGCAACTGCTTCTTCGTCAGTTCCTGGCTGGTTATGTGGCGAGTCTGGGCACTTAGTCTCTCCAAGACTCTCAGCATCGCTTGCTCCTGGTTGGAGATTCCCGACACAACTTTCAGCATCCTGGAGGTCTTCAGGGTTTGAGGTGGTATTGGCCACCCAATCAGCAGTGCGGTCCAATCCATTACTCTCCGAATACACAACTGAGACATCCTGGCCACCACCGTTAGCAGTACTTGGATCTGGGGTGATGTCAGAGGAAAACACCGACTCTTGCTCTGTGTCCAACTCAAGTGGCAGGAAGTTTGCTGCCAGAAGTAAGTTGCGATGGACTACTTTCTCTTGTCCAGTTGCTGCATCTCTGATGCGGTAAGTATGGCATCTGGGATCATGAGACACAACAATGTAGATGTTAGAAGACCACTTGTCTGCAAGCTTCCTACGGCCACGTTCCCCTTTATTAGCCAAGAGTACTCGATCCCCGTCAACTATGTCCGTGCCCCTTGTTTTCAGATTGTACAACTGGGCCTGATGTTGCTGGCTGGAGTAGGCATTAGCCTGAGCAGCAGCTAAAGCCTCTTTAAGGTCCTCTCTGACTCTTTTTGTGTAGCTGTGGTAATCCGTGACTTCATTATCCCTTTCCACATTGTGGAACATGACATCGACTGGGAGGCGAGGAATCCGACCAAACATCAAATAGAAAGGCGCATAACCGGTTGACTCATGGACAGTACAATTGTAAGCAAAAGTCAATGTTTGTAACATCCGTGGCCACATGCACTTATCGCGGGGTGGCAAGGCTCTGATCATATTACCAAGGGTTCTATTAAACCTCTCGGTCTGACCGTTGCCCATCGGATGATATGGAGTGGTCCTCGACTTCTTTACCCCTGCCACTTGCAGCAATTCTTGGATCAACTGACTCTCGAAATTTGCCCCCTGATCCGAATGGATTCTTTGAGGGAAACCATAAATACAGAAATATCTGTCCCATAGCTTGCGGGCCACTTGTTTGGCGGTTTGATCCGGGCACTGGAAAGCGTGGGCCATCTTGGTAAAATGGTCAGTTACCACCAACACATCAACAGTTCGACCCCTTGCATCTTCTGCAGACCAGAAGTCGAGGCACACCAACTCCAGAGGGCTTGTGGTTTTTATGCTCTCTAGGGGGGCTCGACCCTCGGGTTCAGGAGTTTTGCTCACAACGCAACATTTGCAGCATTTGACATATTCACGAACACTGTGCTCCATACCGAGCCAAAAGAATTGTTGCCTGGCCAGGTGTAATGTCCGGTGTTGGCCTTGATGTCCAGCCTCATTGTGAACGCCATGAAGTGCTTGGTCAATCAGAGACAAGGGAGTCACAAACTGGTATCGTTTCTTGCCAGTACTTAGATCTTTACACACCCTATATAGAATGTTGTCAAGCATCCTTAGTTTCTCCCACTGTTTCAGGAGCTTCACAGCTACTGGCAGCAAGCTAGATTTTCCTCTCCTGGATGGCCGCCTGCCTTGCATGACGAACGGGATGACCTGCGATAGTACAGGGTCATTTTGTTGTGCCTCCTGGAGGGCCTGAAGGGAGAGCACAGGTAGAGGCACCGAACCAGTCGGCACTAACCCCTCTACGTCTTGAGCCAGCCAAGTCAACACCCTTTGCTCGTGGCTGAGGTCCCACTTTGCATGTCCCAGCAGAACTGCAGATACCTCTTCTTCACTCAGCGACTGATGTTCTGGGCGTTGAAGAGACTGGAGGTATTCATCCCCTTGATGGTCGGTACTGACCCGGAAGACCTCCTGAACTGCATCCTGCCTCACTTGTTGTGATTCTTCCAATAAAGCTTCATAGGACTCAGTCACCAACCTTTGGGAGACTTTATTCTTGATGAATGGTTGTCTGCTCAAAGCGTCAGCGACTACATTTTTACTTCCAGGTATGTATTTGATGCTGAAGCTGTAAGGGGATAACTTCGCCACCCATCTTTGCTCACATGCGTCGAGTTTAGGTTTAGTGAGGATATACGTCAAGGGATTGTTATCCGTCCAAACGGTGAATGTGTGTCCTTTGAGCCAATGACTAAACTTATCGCAAACCGACCATTTGAGTGCAAGAAACTCTAATCGATGGGCAGGGTAATTGCTCTGGGCACGGGTCAGTGCTTTACTAGCAAAAGCGACTGGTCGGGCTTTGCTCTCCCCTTCTTGAACCTGGGATAATACAGCCCCGAGTCCATCAGTGGAGGCATCAGTTGAGAGGATGAACGGTTTGTTAAAATCAGGATGTGCAAGAACAACAGATTTCAAAAGTGCAGACTTCAGCAGCTCGAATGAGTTTTCCTGTTCCTGCTTCCAGTCACTTGCATGTAGTTTTTTGAATGAAGCGACACCACGTGGGTTGCCTTTCCTCCCTCTCGGGGCAGCTGTAAGAGCAAAAAGGGGTTTAGCTAGCTTGGAACAGTCCTGAATGAACTGCTGATAGTACATTACCATGCCCAAGAATGATTTGACTTTCCTTTGAGAGGGTGTCACCCCGTCCTCCATCATAAGGTCCGCAACCGTCATTGATGTTATAGCCCTAACCTTGTCTGGATCAGTCGAGACACCATTACTGTCCACAATGTGTCCGAGGAACTTTACGCTCTTTTTAAGAAACTGACATTTTTTAGGGGCTAACTTTAGCCCATGGTCTCTCAGTCTGCTGAAGACCATTTCCAACCTTCTCAGGGCCTCAGCCTCATTGGATGCATAGACTAGCACATCATCCAAGTAGCAAAGAAGGGTCAGGAAGTTTTGATCTCCAAATATACTCATCATCAGTCGCATAAAACTAGCTGGACTATTGCACAATCCCTGGGGAAGATGGTTGAACTCATAGAGCCCCATGGGTGTTGTGAAGGCCGTCAACTTCCTGTCCTCTTCTGCCACAGCAACATTGTAGAAGCCGGAGGTGAGATCCATAGCACTGAATATAGTGCTACCACCCAAGGCTGCGAGACAGTCTGCTTGGTGTGGCAAAGGATGGGCATCCTTTATTGTGCGAGCATTTAACCATCGATAATCTACACAGATCCTAAGGTCCCCATTCTTTTTCCACACAAGGACCAGCGGTGATGCCCATTCACTCTTTGACTTGCGGATTATTTCAAGTTCTTCCATCTCTGAGAGCACCTGTCTGAGTTTATGGTAGTGCCCAGGTGGCACACGGCGGTATGGGAGCCTGAAGGGTCGGGAGTCAGACAGATGGATCCTGTGAACAACATCCTTTGCTGAGCCGCAGTCAAGCTTAGTTTTTGAGAAAACAGTCTCATACTTTCGGATGAGTTGCAACAGCTGGCCCTTCCAATAGTCTGACACCTCACAGGATTCAATGTCCAAACTCACGAGTCCAAGTTTGACTAAGGACTCTTGGTAGTCCGATGAGTGAAAGTCTTTTGCGTCATCAGTCATTTCACTGTGCATTGCCTGGTTTTTTACCTCAAATGAGTTAGCTTCAGTCAGCTCAGAGGTTTCGTCCAGATCCTCCACAGCAATGCAAACCGACACCTGTGCCACCTTTGTATTGTGTCTCAGAGGTACTGGCTGACTTGAAGTATTTAGGACTCTGACTGGAACCAACCTCTCACCGTTCATAGTGGCAATGGATCTACAAACCATTATGTCATTCTTATGGGTCATTGCTTTGGCTGGTTCTATCAAGACAGCACTGCCTTCAGAACAGGATGAAGCTGCCGGCAACTTGCTCCAGATTAAATGTTCCTGCCTGGGCAGAAGAGTAACAGCCTGCATTAACTTGGCTGTCCCAATAACATCAGGGATGGTTTCTCCATTCCATCTCTCAATGCCTGACAGCATGTTGAGGAATTGCATTACTTCGGGTGCTTCTTCTGAATCAGGCTTACTCAGAACCTGCCAAAACTGTTTAGATTGTTTAAACTGCTTAAGGAGGTACTTGATAACATTTGTTCCTAGAATAATTTCATCTTGCTGCCCAGGAACAACCAGTACAGGGACCCTGAAGGTGCAGCCATACACTTTCATCTTTAGGTCATAAATGCATTTAGGCTTAATTTTCATCCCGCCACAACCAACAAGCGTGATGTCAGGGCAAACATCTCTGGACATGGAGACTGAATCTGAACAAATTAACATCTGTTCAGCTCCTTCGCTGATAGTACATGTCATCGAACCAGTGTCAAGCAGGGCTTTCAATGACACTTCATCCTCCACCTCAGCGTCTGTATAGAACAGACTGTCAACTTTGTCAAGCCTATTTATGTTCTGGAATAGAACAGTGGTGTTAGGCGGAAAGGAATTTACACACTCAGAATATACGGTCTGCACATCATCTTCAAGTTCGAGGGTTTTGTCTCTCCCACTCACATTATCCCCTCCCTCATGTGAGTGTACTAGTTTCCCTGATGTGGTGAGGTGTTGCCTGGTCGATTTGAAGATCCCTTGGGACAGTCCTTTCTTTGATGCCCAATCTCTAAGCATTCCAGACATCTTTTCTCCCTCATACAATGTGTACGTGTGGAATGTGAGGTGTGTCTGCAGACCCTGCAGGGGGAACCATGGCTGAATGTGACAGTCTCTGGTCGGACAACAGAAGGACTAGACTGGCTTGTACGCTCTAGTACTCTTTCTAGCATGCTAAGTACTCTCTCCAAAGCATTTGACTCTGAAACAACAGCTGTACTTGGTTTAACAGGGTCAGAGAGCTTGGCTGTGTTTACATTGGTGTACTCTGCGTTATTTTCTAGGGGTTCACTGGCCATTGCAGCAGCAGCTACACGAAGAGCATGTGTATTGGGCAGGGTTGTGGTTGGTTTTTTAGCTTGGTACTCCCTCTGATGCTCATCAATAGCTTCTTGCACATCAGCCAGGGACCATTTGCTTGTGGGCTTGCATTTAAAGACACTAGCAAGGTTGGGGTCTGGACAATTTCTGACAAACATCATGGCAATTTCTGAGTCCATGTTGTCCATTTTACCCCCCTGGGACTTTAGATGCCTGTCTGCCACTTCTGCAGCAGTATTTAATCTGATCCAATAGTCAACAGGCGTTTCCTTAGCTTTCGGCTGGGTGGCGTAGAAATCGGCCAAAGGTAGACACGAGCCAGGAGTATCACTGAAGTAGCGCCTCAGAATACTGTATATCGCCTCCGGTGCTACTGGGGTGTTGCCGGTTGAGCTACTCTTCAGGCCCACTTTGACAATACTTTTAGCTTTGCCACAGAGATGGTTTAAAACTTCCTCTGCTTGTTCACAAGGTGGGAGGTCTCGTTTCTGTAAGTACACTTCAACTGTGTCTATCCACTCATGAATGGAGTACTTGTCTGCGTCATCACCACGAAACATGGATGGGTTCTTAATATCAGGTCTGACTATCAGACTCAATTTGGAGGTGTCGGCAGTTGCTGTGAATGATTCAGCTCTAGATGATTTATTGAGAGGAGCCTGTGAGCTAAGAGCTGGCTAGCTATGGATTCACCGATTTGACTTCCTAATTCTCCAATAAGTTCACGTAACTGATGTGTAGTGGTGCGCTCACTGGAATCAATGGGTGTCGAATACAATGGTTCATGTCTGTCTCTACCATCATCCGACGCAAACTGCGCTTTAGAGGTAGCTCCTGGAGTGTCATTAACAAAGGTTTTCTCTAGGCTAAGTAAACCTCTCCCTCTTCCAACAGGGGATGAAAATACATCATATGTTTGATTATGTTTCTCTGCCATAGTGTATAAAACAAAACACAGAAAACAATCTTGCTATAAAAACGTCCCTTAACAAAAGGTAAATATACAGGAGGCAGTAGATACTTCTTTTTCTTTTTGCTCATAAACAGTTACATACAGTTGCAGAATAGCAACCAGCATGGAGCCTGACAGAACCCACTTGTCCACCAACTTGAGCATTCGATGTTCCAAGCACACGGCTGCTGGTGATCGGCAGCGGCTGATCTGAGTATCCGGGTCACGGCACCAGATGTAACGGTTGTGGAACAGGGAGTCAGGACCACCTCGGAACCAGGATTCAGGATAATTTTATTCCTGTTCAAAACAAGAACATTTTAAGCACAGCAGCTCCTGGGCTTCGGATTCTCCAAACACCCTCTCCCCAGCGCAGCTTGGCGCGAACTCATAGAAATGCATTAAACAAAACTAAAATTCTCTGACATACAAAGCAATTAAAATAAAACCTAAACAGAAATAATCTGCCCTACAATTACAATTTTCCACCATAACATAGAAATATGCTAAATACATTAATTTAACATCAGAATAAAATCTGAAACAACCCACATACCTGTTCAAAACAAGAACATTTTAAGCACAGCAGCTCCTGGGCTTCGGATTCTCCAAACACCCTAATACGGTGGCCGACAGGTGCAAATGCGCAGCAAAAGAGAAAACATGCAAACAAACAAAAAACACGCGCATAAATTAAATGCGGCAAGCAAAAAGCGAATAAAATGCAGCAAACAAAAAGTAAGACGCAAACAAAAAAGAAAACACCCCCGAATGAAATGCAGCAAACAAAAAGTGTTGAAAACGGAAGTGCTCCAGACCACTAGGGGGAGTCAAAGAAAATAGTATTCATTTCTATGGGACCAGATGCAAGATTCAGAGAAAGAAATTTGAAAGAAAGTAAAGGTACGTATAACTATATTTCTTTTCAGAAATATAGTTATACGTACTATATAACTATATTTAGTACGTATAAATACTATACGTACTTATATTATAAAAAGATACGCCGTCTTTTATAATATTATAGAATAACAGAATAATTTATGGGTAGCGTGATAGACTTTGTGTCAGTCATACCGTTCTGGGCTCGGTCTCGATTTTCTTTGACTCCCCCTAGTGGTCTGGAGCACTTCCGTTTTCAACACTTTTTGTTTGCTGCATTTCATTCGGGGGTGTCTTCTTTTTTTGTTTGCGTCTCTCTTTTTGTTTGCTGCATTTCATTCGGGGGTGTTTTCTTTTTTGTTTGCTGCATTTTGTTCGCTTTTTGCTTGCCGCATTTAATTTGTGCGCGTGTTTTTTTTTTGTTTGCATGTTTTCTCTTTTGCTGCGCATTTGCACCTGTCGGCCACCGTACCCTAATCAACCAAAAGGAAAAAAAAAATAACCACGTTGATACGGAAAACTTGATGGGTGTCACCAATGTGGGAGACAAATGCCCATCATAGTGCTGCGCTAAACATGAATATATATATGTGAGTTTACAACATTTTTAGAACGTTTTCAATATTTTAATACTCGAATGAAAGACAACTCTGTACACTTACCTCTCCCCAGCGCAGCTTGGCGCGAACTGAGGAGGGCAGCGGGAACGCACAGGATGTAGCGCACAAACAGGAAGTAAGAAAATAAAAGCTTCCCCACCAAAACAAAATACAATTAAAAAACAAAGGAAAACCAATATTCATAGATGAGGATGGCCTTTTACACACTAGGGGCCAAAAATGAAAGCAAGATAAAACAGAAATAATATATTACATACATGTCAATTCAAAGAAAATTAGTTTTGAGAAGGTTCATAAAGAAAAATAAAATAAATAAATAAAATTAATTCTGCTACATAATTACATTACATGCTACACTGGGCATTTTGTGGTATTTAACTGTAGAAAATACAGCAAAGGCTAACAGTGTAATTTGCAATTACTTATCGCATGTACAATTTGATTTCATGCAAAATCAAAACTCAGAAACTTTTGATCGCATAGATCACCTGACTGCTTCATTTTGCGTGTTGGTTTTCAAAATAAAAGCACAATGAGCCATGTTGCTTCATGGGTTGTTGTAGGTCATTTGATCACGCATCAGAGGAGAATATTTGTCTTCAGTGGCCAAGATAAAAGTAACATTGACCAACATATTTGATGTGTACTGATGATGGCACTCATCAAAATGTAATGTTTGGTACTGGCTTTCTCAATTGTCGATTATGGTGTTTTTTATGACTTTATGATGTAAAGCTCTTTGAACTACATTGTTGTTGAAATGTGTAACACAAATAAACTCGATTGATTGTCTGAAATGGAGACAGCAAGAGGAAAATCTCTGACATATGGGAATACTTTGAGATGATCACTCACAATAAAATTCTTCTTAAGTAAAAATAATTAACCCCTCCACCTCCCAATTTCTCACCTTCTGGAAATTTCCACTATTATTTGTAATCTGATCAGCAAAGATATATCAGTCTTGCACAGCAGAAACAAATTTAATGCTGTTGCAAGACTAAAATTCTGCATGTAGCCAAATATAAGGGATCAGAGCCAATTAGAAATCCAAGAAAAAGTGAATTCCCCAACAAGCACTGCACTCCCAAGACACTAAAACATCAAATGTATTTATTGTCAAATCAGTATATGACATAAAAGAAAACCCAAGACAACCACTGATGGTCAACATATACCAGGATTAGATTGGCTACAAATCATTTTCATAATTAAAACATATGACTACGGTGGCCCTGAGGTGCAAACCACTTCAGCAAACTGAAAGCACAATTGCAAATTACAAAAGAACTACAACATTAACAAAACAGAAGAGGTACAATATGTCCCAGTGGTAGACCTAAGAAACCGCTGATTGGACTACAGCTTGTTTTTACTTTTGAACCGGAAGTTATTCTGGCTTTAACGTGTTTTTTAAAAACATGAATGTTCTCAGTGATCCAAAGCCTCTTGCCACAACTGCTAGAAAAGTTTGGTAACGGCTCAACCAGCTCTTTTCCACAGTTTGGGCAATACATGGCGACGTGACCGTATTCCCGCTTGCTTTGCTTCTCATTAAAACGAAGCACACCAGAGTAACTTCCTGTTCAAAATTTAAAAAGAGCTGTAGTCCAATCAGCTATTTCTTATGTCTCCCACTGGGACATACCTCTTCCGTTTTGTTAATGTTGTAGTGCTTTTGTCATTTGTAATTGTGCTTTCAATTTGCTGAAGTAGTTTGCACCTCAGGGCCACCATATATGACAATTAAATATGATTTAATTGATTCTCCACATGAGTTTGATGAAAACCTTGTGACAATATTGCATTTACTAATTTTTGGAAATATGATCCAACTGAGTGACGAGGCTGTTACAGTTTCACCAGCAGATGTCACTAGTGAGTGATGAGTGAAGCATCGAGTAAAGAACCTGTTTGCAAAGCAAAGGGTTGGAAAGCTTCATTGCTTCATGATGTTTTATTTGCTCATCACTAGTTAACCACCCAACACCTTGTGCTACACCTGCTTGGCTAGCTCTAGCTGCTAACAAAAATACCAAACCAGGGGTGCTGAAGTTCAGTCCTCCAGAGCTACCATCCTGCAACTTTTAGATGCATCCTTATTCCAACAGACCAGGATCAGAACAGACCTGCTAACGAGCCATTCGTTTGATTCAGGTGTGTTGGAGCAGGGAAGCATCTGAAAGTTGCAGGATGGTAGCTCCGGAGGACTGGACTTGAACTCCCCTGTGTCGTATATACCGTGATATCCAAACAAATAAATTATGTTAAGCGAGCAATGTATATGACTCGATACTCTCAAACAGAAAATTAATGCATCCATAAAAAATAATGAAAAACATGATCATCTTAATATGGAACTTACTTTGTTACAATAAGCTCCAGAGAAGACGCCATGCTGCTGTCCCCGCTCCTGCTAACACGTGACGTCACATATACGTTACAATTGTGGGAGCAATTCTGTCTGGTGTTGATTTCAGAATCAACATAAATAAATAAATTGATTTCAGAATCAACACCAGACAAGAGTTGCTTAAATTTAACTCTCTGGAATAACACCAACTCTGTAGGGAAACTAACACTGATGTTGTTGAATTAAACTAAACAAGTGTTGAATTAACACTGGATTTTTAACATACAGCACCAACACTGGAAATCTAACACTTTTGAATTTGCTGTGTACACACGCCCACGCACACACAGGCATAGTTTGTATTTTATTGGAATTTTGTGTACCAGACCACTGCAATGGAGCACATATATTTGTTCACGGAACATCTATATTTATACTAGAGCCAAGTTTAGAAGCAAGATCAAGTTTGTACACAAAAAGTATCACAGTTCCATTGGCATCAAAAGAGTCAAGTAACCTCTTCTGGCCTTACCAGCATGGCGTATTAATGATTGGTCTCCAGCTTTTCAACTGATTTTTATTTTGATTTATTACAGGTTGTCCCAACAACAAAAATGAATCCATGCTTTAAGTGATGGTGGAAACTTCATACAACAATCCAGGATTTTTTTGGTCATAAGTCATTAGTCAGTAGCCCAACTTCAGAGTTGAAAGTTTTTGACATATGAACCCTTTACTGCAAGTCAATCTGCAGCATTTCTAGAGCAATTCAAAATACATTTTAAAAAAGACATGTTGTGACATCTTTGCTAATAATGAGATGATTTGATTATAAGAGTTCTAAGCAAAAGTTCTATATCCCATGTGTAGGTAAAAGTTTCAGAGAAGAGCAGTGTGAGAAATACAACAGCCCTAACTACCTGGACTACAATGGAAATGTCAAACAATGGATCCCAAAGTATGCAGGAGTTTCCCCCAGAGACCGCTGTAAGCTGTTCTGCAGGGCCAGGGGCAGCAGTGAGTTTAAAGTATTTGAGTCAAAGGTACAGTATCTACATGGAACTGCGCAACACAAGTGAAATATCAATTTGGTTCGATTTTTTGAGATTAATAAAATAATTGTGCAAACATATTTTTTTATATTATTTGCTATCAGATATATTTTTAAGTAGTGATTTATTTCACAGTATAGATCTAGCCTGCACTAATGTCCTTTATTGTAATGTTAGGAAAATTTGGGGGGTCTTCTGAAAAATGTTACTGATTCAGTAGCTGTTTCATTAGCTTTCTGCTCTCATTTATACCTTTAACTGTGAGGGTTATAATCAGACCTAAGCTTGAATGTTTATTTTCATCTGAATTCGCTGATGAAATCTTGGAGTTAAAACTATCCTTAAAGCTTCAGTATTTAACTTTTATAAAAGTATGTTTTTTACATATTTGTCAACTATGTCATGACAGTAGACTATATGACAGATCATCTGTGAAATAAATTGATCTCCCCCGGTCCCCCTTTAGTCCAACTGCAGAAATGCACTGCTCAGTCAGAAACGTCCACTCAGAGCCAGGAGGAGGGTCTTAGTGCTGTCAATCAATCTTGTGTACTCCTTGCTCAATGTGCTAATGGCTGAGAAACAACCAACAGTTACAGGAAACTGTTTATTTGTCATAATCGGTGGCCAAGCTAACTATCCAGAGAGCAAGAAGGAGGGTGTGAGCGACAGGGGTGGATTTCTGCCTCCACAGGTTAGAGGAAGCAGAATTGCTCAATTTTTTCACAGATTATCTGTCTCATTAATGAGACAGTCATTGTGAAAAGTTTAACAAGGTTGTCTTCCCTGTATCATTGCTAAGTTTTTTTGTTGTTTTTCTTTTTTAAATAAAAATGCGGTTTTATTTGAATACTGCTGGTGCATTACATCTATAATGATACCAGTGCAATTTCTCTCCGCGCCCCAGCAGGTGATTGACGGGACAACCTGTGGCCCTGACACCACATCAGTATGCGTTCAAGGCCAGTGTGTGAAAGCAGGCTGCGACCAGGTGATAGGATCTAACAAGAGGGTGGATAAGTGTGGAGAGTGTGGAGGAACTGGGCTCAGCTGCAGAAAGATAACAGGCTCCTACAACAAAGGAATGTAAGACCACAACAACAAGCGGACACATTAAAATCTGCTTTCATTAGAAATGACAAAAGTTGGAACAACTACTGAAGTCTCTGCTTGCTAATCAAACAAAACAGCAATAACCCTGTGAGCTCATTTTAGAAAGGCAGTTTGAAGCTTATCAATGTTATCACAGGATAACCTAGCTTAGCTTAGCATACAGTAGAGTAATATAAGACTTTACTAACAGTTAATATATCAGCTGAAGTAAAAAACCTTTGGTAGCACTTTATAACTAGACCTTATTTAGCCGTAAATAGCCAATAATAAATAGTTAATACTCAATCTTTATTCATGAATAAGCATTGAGTGTGTTGGTTTTGGGAGTAATTAGTCATTATAGGTAAAGCATTCATAAATGTGTTAATTTATAGCTTATTAAGTATAAATCATCCTTAATGTTGTTAATGAACTTTTTATTAATAGTTCAATATGGCTAAATAAAGTGTAGTTATTATAAAGTGCCACCAAACTTTCTTAGCACCTGACGTTGATGAAACATAAATTTAGCAAGTGGGAGTGTTATCTAAATGTGTTTCCTTTTTGCTCTACTAGCTATGGCTACAGCGACATTGTCACCATTCCCATTGGTGCCACCAACATTGACATCAAGCAGAGGAGCCATAGAGGAATCAAGCATGATGGGAACTACCTGGCTGTGAAGCGAGAAAACGGAGCTTACATCCTCAATGGTAACTTTTCCGTATCCACAGTGGAGCAGGATATTCCCATACTGGGAGCTGTGCTGAAGTACAGCGGATCCTCCACCACATTAGAGAGGATCCAGAGCTTCAGGCAGCTGAAGGAAGCCATAACCATCCAGGTCCTGGCCACAGGAGGGGATGCCAATCCCCCCAAGATTAAATATACCTTTTTCATCCCTAAGGACATAGCATTTAACAAATCTAAAGAGAAAAAGGGCTTGTACTTGTCTCTGCATATCATCAGCGATGTCTCTGACTGGGTGCTGGGAGAGTGGTCTGAGTGCTCCAAGAGCTGTGGCTCTGGGTGGTCAAGGAGGAGCATCGAATGCAGAGACGGTGACGGCTTCTTCTCCAGCCAATGCGACAGGGAGCTGAAGCCCACAGACATCCGGCCTTGCGGAGATGCACCGTGTCCCATCTGGCAGATGGGTCCTTGGTCTGCCTGCTCACGAACTTGCGGTCAGGGCGAGCGCCGCCGCAGCGTGTTCTGCATAGACTACATGGGGAAGACTGTTGAACCAGAGATGTGTGATCCAAATAAAATCCCAGAGCCAGCCTCTGGACAATGTAACAACCATGACTGCTCATGAAAAACATGATTACAATGAACAGTCTTTATTTTTATTTTATTGGTCAGAGTGCACATACAAATCATGGATGGGAGCAAAAGTAGTAGACATTTTGGAATAAACAGCTATAGATATTGATGATTACCAAGAAATGCAAGAAGACCTGGACTCTACATTTTAGAGAAAAGTCTTCAACTTTCGATTAAAAAGAAATGATAAACAACTAAAATGTAAAACCGCCTTGGTTTTATTCCTAAGAATTATTTCTAAGATATGAGCATTATCGAAAGGGGTTGGATGAACTTATGTTGATATTCCTGGTCCCACTATAATTTGTCTTTTGTTAACATTTGACATCCACTATTAAGATTCGGAACAGTGACAATCTACCTCAGGATGCACATGTGATGCTATGTGTAAATGCTAGTTTTTGATGTAGTGTGTGCTTTCTGTAGAATGAAATTTAAAAGCAAAGAATTAACTTAAGGAATAAATTTGGCATAATTTGCCATTTGTTTTCTAGATTTAGGTGCCACTGTGAGTCCAAAACATTAGCAAGAGCCAACACACAGTCTGTATATCCTGGAGAATTTCGATTGGACAATTAAGACATGAGGCTATTTAAGCCTTGGGGAAAAGTGGTAATCTTGATTAATATCAGATCTGAGTGAATTCACCATGATGATAATGTCAGTTCCTTCAAAACCATCCATTTCATACCCTTATTTATAAACCACTGCATCCATATTTCCTATGGACATGGTCATAAAAATCCTCAAATCTCATGTTTAATTTAATGTAATTTCATATCATCTCCTGAAAACTTTTCATCTGGCCATATTTTTGTAGTTTTCCCTATTTTTGCCTATTAGCTTTTATAAAATGTGACAAATTGTAACCTCTGGTCAACATTGAACAAATGCTTTCCTATTGTCAGTAATTATACAGATCTTGGTTTTATTCTAGATAATGAACTTTCCTTTAAAAATCACATAGCAAATCTACTACGGACATTGAAAATTAAAATTGGGTTTTATTATCTTGTTTTACACTCAAAGCTAGAAGAAAATTGGTAGCAGCGACATTCCTGCCACTTTTGGATTATGGAGATGTTTTATATATGAATACTTTGACCAAATGTCTTCAATCATTAAATACTGTGTATCATTGAGCTTTAAGGTTTATAACCGGTAGTAGACGTCTGACACATCATTGTGATTTGTACGCAAAAGCTGAATGGCTCCTTTAAGTGTACGGAGAAACAATCATTTAATGATCCTGATGTATAAATCTTTACTCAGTCTAACCCCAGCATATTTATCCACTCTCCTACATAGAACTGTCAGTTCTCGTTCTCTTCGCTCCAATAACATTATTCTTCTGCATGTCCCACGCTTTCGAACTGAAAAAGGGAAGCAGGCGTTCAGTGTTTTGCCCCCACAGCGTGGAATCAGCTGCAGTCTGAACTTAAGATGTCGGAAATGATTTCACTGGACTTATTTCGATCAGTTCTTAAAGATAGGCAACAAGATTCTATGAAACAGTGTCATTGTTTTTAAATTGTTTTTATTGTTTTATACTTGTGCATATGTATTAATTGTTTTTATCTTGTAACCAGGTTGCTATGTATTGCAAATTTTTGCTCAGGTTCCTCTTGAAAATGAGATCTTGATCTCAACGGGGTTTACCTGATTAAATAAAGGAATATGAATTATTGATAGAAATTATTCAAGAGAATCATAAAACTGCATTATTTTAAAATTCTTATCTTCCCACCCTCACCATCACCCTGTAGGTATGAACCTTTACATGATTTGTGCAGAATAACTAAAACTATAAAGGTACAAAAAGATTGTTCATGACTCTGTTTCTGGCAGAACATGCAGTATAATTATAAAAGAAATAAAGTCAATGAAAAACTAAAATTCACTGTTCATAACTAGGGCTTGCACTAAAAGACTTTTGCTGAAAAAAACAATTTTTTTCTACAAGTTATTATATTGTGGATTATGTTTTCGGTGTTCTTCCAATTTATTGTTTTTTTTTATTAATTCTGATCCTTCACCAAACAAGACAGACTTAGTCCAAAGCCACAGAAGATGAAATTATAAAAATATGAATTTGTTCCAATTTAAATATTGTGTGAAATGTGTAATCTTTATTACAAATACAAGACATCATCTATCTGGTAGTTTGAGCAGTGATGAAATATTTATTGCAACAAATCTTTTTTTCAGTTCCTTTATGTCTTATAGGGCTAAGTGATAAACATGATATCTTTGTTGATTTAAAAAAGTACTGCTAATTTAATTTTCTTTCAGACTTTGTGGTCATTTCTGACTCCTGTATGTATATTTAATGTATTCATTCCTTTTGTTAACTTACAGTATAAGATAAGAGAAATGGGATGCAAGGCTGATATTCCTTCAATGAAGGACAATGCTAAAGTATTGTTACACCTTTCTAAGCTATTTATTTTTGTAAAGTTTTTACTTTGAATATGTAATTATCATGGTATATGCTGCTGTCTTTGAATGTAAATTTTTTGTTTGTTCATAAAATGGTTAAATAAACACATTTATGTTAACAAATGTCTCCTCTCTGCACACAAGTAAAGGAAAACCCGCAGGTAAAACCATACGGGACCTGATGAAGTAGTCAGATTTTGTCACATTAAGTCATAAACTTCAATGTTTTTTAAATGATAGAGCAACACAAACTGTAGCGTAGTAGTAAAGTGAAAGAAAACCAGACATGTTTGTTTTGAAGGTAAAAATCTTGAAAGTGTTGCATACATACTGGTTCAACTCCTTTTGATTAATTAATTGATCGATTGATTCATTTTATTTAAATGGGGCCATGCATATTAATAACTACAATGATGTTGTAAATATACCAGATTTAGCATAATGCTATCCATCCATAGTCCTCTAATAACTCAAATTGACCTAATTACCAGGAGAACTGTCCACCTCTGTGTATTTTTTTGTAAGTTGTAAATCAAGTCTGGAACACAGGTATGTTTTCCATAAAAGGTCAAAATTGTGGAGAAGTTTAAAGCAAAGTTAGTTTCTAACATCTATGCTTTGAGCATCTTACATTTGTTCAATCCATCCATCAGGACTGTGACACACTTCAAACCTGCCAGATGACTGCCTACATAAACTAAAATATTTAGCAGAGAAGCAGCCAAGAGCCCCAAGGTACCTCTGAAGAAGCTGCAGAAATCCACAGCTCTAAAGGGAGAATCTGTGAAAAAGGGCAGCATAAACCCTGTCCTTCACAGATTCAAGAAGAAAGCCACAGTTTAAAACTAACATGGAAGAATATGAATGTGAGTAAATGAGCCCAAAACCGAACTTTCTTGTTGACGTGTCACTAGTGAAAATCACCATCTGATTACCACCATTTAATCAGTGAATCTTAATAGCATAATTGCCTGAGACATTTTTTGGCCAAATTGAGATATATGCCTAACTTACAAGAGTCTGTCACAGTCAGCTGATTTAGACCCCGGAAGTCAACACAAAACCGTGGTTCACGGGGGGGTTTGTTCACAATGACTACAGGAGCTGCCCATGGTCCAGATGCAGGTTCAATGATGTTATCCTTTAGCATCTGTTGTACTTGTTCTTCAATGATTTGCTTTTTAGGTGGGGAGGTGCAGTAAGGTGGTAGGTTAACTGGCTTTGCATCCCCAGTGACGATGATATGTTCTGCCAGAGAAGTGCAACCTAAGTGACCATCAAACAGATCACTGTAGTTATCTAGCAACTTTAACAGTCCTCCTTTTTCCGCAGAATTTAAGTCAGCGTCTTCAACTTTTTCCTTAAGTGAGACCTGTGGAGTGTTCTGCAGAGTCATCGTTCCACACTCAAGATCAGCCTCCACAAAGTCGTTTTCACAGGGTTCATCCAGAAATGGGGGATTGTCATCCATAATTACTGTTCTGGTTGGGACATGAATTGTTAGAGAAGTGCGAGTCATAAAGTCCATCCCAAGAACTAAGGGGGATGACAGGCCCTACACTATAACAAATCGTTGATAGACTGACTTGCCCATAAATCCAATGGTCAACCAAGTTACTCCCAATGGATTGCAGTCAGTGCCGTTGGCCAGTCTTATAGGTGGGGAATGCCACTGATTCTTTAATGAGACATTTTGGGTCTTTTCAGGTATCAAGTCTGCATCTACTGCTGAAAGCGACACACCTGTGTCGAGTGTGGCCTCCAGAGCTGTTCCTTTTAAGTTCACTTCAACTCTGAAAGGAGTGTTCCAAGATGATTGTGAAGTTCCATCTTCAACGTGATAGGTGGTGAATTTGGGACTGACACAGGCAATGAGGGCGGAGTTACTGACTGGGGGGAGGGTTGGCCCTGTGAAAAACTCTCCCCCCCTCTGAAGTTTCCCTGCTTCCTACCTGTTGGGTTTGGTTTTCTCACCACGTTAGCGCTTTTTGGTTCTGCAGTCTGTGTCACAGGATGATAATCTGCAGGTGGAGTTTGGGGACGCTCTCTGGCAGGTCTCGTAGAATGTCGAGCTCCATAATACTCAGTGGAACAGTTCGGACATATGCGGGATGCAACACCAGGCATGGAACATTTAAAACAGTAGGGTCCATCATCAGTTTTATTTTTCATCTGGACTCTTGATGGCTGTAATGGGGTGTTGCCGAGAACAGAATGTAGCTCATGGGCACGCAGCACCAAATCAATTACTGACCTGATAGGTGTTCCATACAGTGCCACTCTGTACTTCTCTACTGCATGTTTACAGATAAGGTCAATCTGTTCTTGCTCAGACGGAGGGTTCCTCAGTCTTTTGAACTTACTGAGCAATGGGCTGCAAACGTTGGGAGAGGTTCTTCGGGGTGCTGGAAACTGTCCAAGATACCTCTCATAATATGCTCCTGGTTGTCAACAGGTAAGAATACGGTTCTGAAAAGTTCACAAAATTCAGTCCAAGTAGATACATGAGAGCTGAGAACACTAAACCACTTCCTTGGTCCCTTAGCTAGGAAATGTGGTAGTTCTTTGAGAATCTGTGTGTCTGTTAAGTCCAGTGAGGTCTTGTAAGCATTAACAGACTGCAGCCATTCCTCTGGGTGAAGACCACCATTATTAGTGAAGGTGGGTTCTAATTTTGCTTGGTGCAAAGCGGTAGCGAGGACTCTGGTAGTATTAATTAACTGCAGCGAATCCGAATGTGTCTGAGACGGAGCCCTCATGGACTGAGTGGGGTCAGGTGCTGAGTTGTATTGCTCTTTTTTCCTGGTACGTAGACTAGGCACATATGGAGTAGATGACTCCTGAGGAAAAGGTTGAGTAACCTGAGCACTTGGGACGTTAGGGACGGTTTTAGCTTGTTGAGTCCAACGCTCCAAAATATTTTTCTGTAGATCCAAAGATTCATGTAGACATTGTTGAAGCATGTCCACCTCTTCTTTTAAACTTTGTACTTTATGTTCCAGGTCAGGGGTATTGTGTCAGTATTGTGGTTTGGGAGCAACCTAAAGTCCAAATCATCACATAGATCAGTCAAGTCAGGATGAGTAGCCATAATGCACACTTACCTGAACCCAAGTCTGTAGAATGCAAGTTATGCTGGAATAACTTCAGTTTTGGTCACACAGAAATAATTCCAAGAATGTTAGTTATTAATTTTAGCAGTGTGAAAAGTTGAAACACATTTTGCTGTACACAGACATAAACTCTGCGTCTGGGCTAGCCTGGTCCGTTCCCACGAGGTATGGCGGACATCCACTACTTTGCAAAGTACCTCCTTAATGTTTCAATCATCAGCTGGTAGACGATACTGCATTCTGAGGTCCAAGATAAAATGTTCGGGCGCCATTTGTAATGCTTGGTTGTGTTTAAGGGAGGAGAGGAGGCGGCAGACTCGTCTGGGCGATCAAAAACGCAAAACCACACTGGTACTGGGAATTCCACAGTGTTGTCTTTTAATAAACACACTCTTCACCAACCTTACAAAGCCCGGTTGAACGGCTGCATAATATCAGACATGAAAATGAGCAGCGTCCAAACAACCTGTAACATTACTAAAAAGTTAGGGAGCTAACATGTCTGTCTAGCACGTTTCTCCCACGCTCACTACAGAGAAGCCTTGGTGCATACTTGTGACATCATTAGCAAAACTAGAGTATCTTAAAGAGACACTACACAATTACGGCTGTTACAGTCCCCTGACCAACAGGGGGCCCTCCACAATTTACTTATTTATTTTTTGTTCATAGAAATAAAAAAAAAATGGGGCCCTGTCAATTACAAAATGAATCATATTGTATTTTCGAAGATTATTTTTAGCAGTAAAAATTGTATGTTCCCACTCCCAGACCAAAAAGCACACATTTGTCCTGAACCCCCCTGGATCTGCATGAAATGGTTCGTTCCTGCTCAGCTTGACGGTGACGGTGTTCAGCAGCAGTCAGCAGACAAGAATGACTGTGGCAGTTACTGTGCTGCTAAGAAAAATAATAAAGTCAGGTTTTCAAAAAAAAAAACAGAGAGAGAAAAAGGCAAGAGTGTCAATTTATAAAGCAGTTTTTCTCAGAGACGTGGGTAGACTGTGTGAGATTATTAACCATAGTTAGCTCAGCTACAAACTGTTTGTCTCCATTTCACTAACATTTAATGAATTAAGGAAAAAAATACCAAGATATTCATATAACCTGTCCCTTGTACCTTTTACCACATAACAGGTGAGTCAGTCAGCAGCAGCTCTAACTAACCCACGTTCCTCCTGACCCGTCCTCTCCTAAGTGAAATTAAAGCTGCAGTATGTAACTTTTATAAAAATATATTTTTTTTCACATATTTGTTAAAACTGTCATTATGTTGTGACAGAGATAATCTACGAAAAATCTATTTACTCTGCCTTCTCAAATTGCTAGAAACAACAGGTCAGTGGCAGGAGAGATTTAGCGCTGTCAGTTACAATCTCATGTGGCTGCTCATCCTTCCTCCCCCTCGCTCTGTGAAATGTTGCAGCTAGCATAGCCTGTTGTTAATGCTTTGTCTAGTTAGCATAGCTACCAGTGACGGCAGATAAACGATTTTCCTGTAACAATAAGTTGATTTCCACCATTAGCACGTTTAGCAGTGAGTGAATTAGGTTGATTGACAGCGCTAAGACCCTCCTACTGGTTCTGATTGGTTGTTTTGGCCAGAACGTTGCATTACTAGCAATAGTAATTCAGGGAGCAGGTGGAGGAGATTTATTGTTTTCACAGATTATCTGTCTCATAACAAACTGTCACAACATGGTGACAGCTTTAACAAATATTGAGAAAACATATTTTTTATTAAAGTTATATACTGCAGCTTGAATAAAATGCAACTACAAAGCATTTTTTGAGAAGTCTGGATTGTTTCATGTATATTTTGCATGTTGCCTATGACTGTTGCTGGTGGGGAGAGACATTTCAGTAATCTAAAACTAATAGAACAAATTTAAGCAACCTACTTGCATACTGTATGTGGACTGTTGCATATAAAGTTCATGAGCAGTAAATATTGTGCTAGTTATCAGTATTGGACCAAAGAAAGCAAGACAGTTGCAAGCCTTTAAGATTGTGGCACTTTTGGTCAGATAGACTCAAAAAATTGTAACAGCAGCTGCGTGTTGGGGGCCAATTTAATTTTTTGTCATGGGGCCCAAGATTCCTGGCAGCGCCCCTGCTGAAACCTGATGGTAACCTTGCACCAAGTCCACCTTAGAGAAAATGGTTGCTCCGGCCCATTGCCTGCCCAAGCCTCCATGGGGCCCTAAGCGAAATTTGGTTTTGGGGCTGTGATGGACCTAGTTAAAAACAGGAGGAGTCACAGGACATATTAGAAAAATAGGGTTGGTTTATTTTAACCCAAAGATTATAACTGACAAAAGATAAACTGAGCTCATAAAAGAGGTCAAAGAAACAAAACTGAACTCAGGCAAAAAATGTTATCAAACTGGCTGCAGGGTAACTGACCTATGTTTGACCTGTTAGGTCAAACATAACTGACCTAACAAAGAAATGACACACTGGGGTTTATATACTGGCTGATCAGATCAATTAAGACACAATAGGGGTAACTAAACAGAATACAATACAATTACAAATAACACAAAACAAATAACAGTACAGCTAAGCTTGGCTAAACTAAAGAACCAAAAATGAAAATCAAAAAATATTAAACTTTAAATACTACCATTTACTTAAATACAAAACTTATATAAACAAAGAAACTACAAATCCCCCCTACCAGCAGGAACTAGTGGTGCAGTCCAATCAGCGTTTAAGCCTGCTGAGCCCTGGCCCCCATCTTTTGTCTGGCAACTCCAAGGCAGGTAAGAACTGGCAGGAAAAACAGAGTTAATCTTAAGCAAACAAAATTAACTTTGAGTTGATATAAATACATATGCTAACTAAATGTGTGCGCTAACAAAGAGAACAAATGTATCCAAATCAACTAATAAATGTTCTTATTGAAACTAAAGTGTTGTTGTGTTTGTATGAACAAATAAATTGTGCATAAAAAACGTTACCGACAAAGGAGTGTGGCCATGGATTTGGCCATCACAGGGGCCCTCTAGTTCTGCTAACAATGTGGACTGGCTGCAATCAGCAGTCTGCTCATTAGACACCTGCTAAAAACTTATTGTATCTCTGGCAGTGCTGTTTACATTATATACATACAGTATATAATATAGGATACATTTACTGGCCAACTGATTTATCGACCAGTTGATTTCTGATCAACTGATCGTGATCGGCCGATACTTACACGTGAAGCCCATCTTAACCCCTGATCTTATCTTCGTCAGCAAAGGTTTATAAATCATCTCTGTCCTTTTCTGCTCTACAGTGAGAGGTTTGACAGACTGACCCACCAGGTCAGGTCTGAACGTTTACAGTTAACAATATTCACCCCACTGTTGCCAACTCAGTGACTTTTTTCCTATATTCAGCGACATTTCAGACGAAAAAAAATAAAAAAATCATATCAACTAAAACCAAAATCAGCAGTAGCTGCGTGGGGGGGGTCCAATTTAATTTTTTGTCATGGGGCCCAAGATTCCTGGCAGCGCCCCTGTGCACAAATAAGGGGAAACGTAGCATCACTGTGTGATTAAAGTGTACAGCAACATAGAATCATTAACATGATTCTATGTTGATGATTCAACATCAACATAGAATGATGTTGCTCATCAACATGACTCATGTTGAGTCATCGTCAACATGATTCTATGTAGCTGATTAAATAAAATCATATGGTAATGACAGTGTATACTTGTCTGATAGATATAACCGTCAGTTCGTGCTAAGCGTATGACGATCTGACAGCGTAGACTGATCTGACAGAACACCGGAGCGTCGCTGAGCTGCGAGGGACTCAAACACTGCTTGCAGTTTTAATTACAGTTATATCTACGAAAAATAAAAAAAATAAACTAAATGTAATTCTGTTGAAAGGAAAACAGTGTTAATCTTCAACCCATTTTCAACTATCCCATCTGATCTCACGCTGAGACCGTTTTGACTGTAGGAATGAAGTGGGAGTGTTTCGGTTTCCGAGGTGACGCTTGTGTCGCCAAATGTGACACTTCCTGTTTCTTCCAGTATGACACAGTGTGTGCTGCGCGTTGCATTGTGGGGGTAAAAATATAGCACAGAGAAGACAACGGGGACCACAAAGGAATGAAAACAGTACCTCGGTAACTTTGAGGACCGAATGGGAATGTGAATTTGTCAGAGCGGCATTCAAACTGTGAGCTGGGGCGGCTGGCAACTGCCTCAGAGGAGCGGGGAATGTGAGCGGGTGTAGCAGCGCAGCTGCAGCAGGGCGCACCGCTGTCTCCGACTGCTTTTTTACAGCTGAGCCACCAGCATCCAGAGGCCCCGGCTGTTTTCCCAGGCCTCCCGCCCAAAGGTAAATTCAATTCTTACTGTCATTTCCAAATGAGGAGAACCCGTGTGTGAGACGCTAACTCCCTTCTTAGTTGCGTCTGCTTTAGGGAGACGATCTGAGTTAACTAACCGTGATATTTGGTCAGGTAGCGTTAGCATAGCAGCTAACGACGGTTAGCTGTACCATCAAAACAAACGGTTGGACACGGCCAAAGCGAAAAGTGTCGACTTCCAAATAAGGTTAGTGACATGTATTGTTTGTAGTTGAGGATGAAGTTACTCAGTTTTGTGCACTGATTTGGGGAAGTTTATCTTACATTAAGACTTAATAGAAATAACAGAGTTAGTAGAACTAATCGATGCAGCCAGCTGTCGATATCTTATTTGAAAAGCTGTTGAAGCTCATCTGACTTGACACTTGAGCTTTAGCCAGTTAGCCCTAAGCTCCTCTTTATAATCATAGCAGATTTGTGTCGAGCATCTTGTCCTCTTTCCCTGCAGCTGATGCTAGCTTTCCTCAACCTGTTTTTGTCCTGCTGATAATGAAAACAGTAGATAAGTAGAAGGTCCCAGTTGTTGGCTCCGCCTACTTGCTTTCAGCAAAACTGCATTTTTAAAGATGTATTTGTGGAATGGAAGAGCTCCCATATTTATATTTATACACAATATCTATATCTCTTGCTATAACCCCTTATAGTCCACACATACATAGTCTTGTACATCTGTAAATAAATATTTATATCTCGTAGAGCACTTCTGGATAGATGCAAACTACATCTCGTTGCTTGTACTTGTGACAGTGCAATGACAATAAAGTTGAATTCTATTCTATTCTTTAGTTTTTGTCTTTGAAGCTTTATTGACTGTTGCAAAAACACACACACCACGGCAGCTCTAACTGTTTTTCCCCCAGAACCCGACACACAGTATACAAGAGTCTTCTGCTGTAACCACAGTAACAGTAACATAAAGTAACAGAGTTCTATAGAGCTTTGGAACGTGACGTCACTGCTCTAGACGTAGGGAGATGAGCGCCATCTTGTATGGCCATAAACATAACCGAGAAAACGACTGTCTCTCACAGATATTTTGAATCTAAGTTACTTCAAATTATTTAGCAATGTTTCGAACTTGCTGCGTTATTGGATGTAATGTCCGATCACACGACCGAAATGGTAAAAAGATGGAAAACGGACTTTCGCTTCACTGTATTCCTGCCTGTAAACAACGCGAGGAGGCTAAACTATCGGAGCTAACAAAAAGGAGACGAATGTCCTGGATATCAGCTCTGAGACGTCCTGATATTACGTTCTCCAACATCCCAAGATATCTACAAGTTTGCTCCAGACATTTCCATTCTGGTGAGTGTCTCAATTCGCTCTGTTGGTGTTGTGTCATAATGTTTTGCTATGATTTTGTTCGGGTTTACTCATGTTCAGTTACGTTGAGGTAATTTAAGTGGGTCAACTTTGTTTAGGTTGGGCTTATATTTTTTATGTTGTGTGATGCCCACGGGTGTGTGCTCACAATAGAAAAAAGGAGCATGCATTTCTTTAAATGTTTATGGGGTTAATGACGATGGGTGTAGTAATGGTGTTTCACCAGTAGGTTGCGCATGGAGACTCTGAGCTGCCTGTTGCTCTGCGTTTTCTCATAAGGTCAGAGAAATTGGAGTGTGCTCATTTATATTTACATTTTTCAGGTGCGAATAACCTTCACGTTTGTTTTAATAAAGTACTTTTTGATTATTTGGTACTGTTCGAGAAATGTTTAAGGAAATGCGTCAATGTGTGAAAGATATTGAAAGAGTTTTGTTGTGTTTCGGAGCCAGCAGCGGCTAGAGGAAGTAGCTAACATGCCGTGATGCTAGTTGGTTAGCACACTGTAGCGGCGGATAATAGCGGGATATATAGGTGCAACCACTAACAGTAACAGCTTATAAAGGAAGTTGGGATATACTGTATATATTCCATGGTATGAGAGTAATATGCTGTTATCGGGCTCCAGGGTTTATTTGCGTTCTAAACACTGATGAAAGGTTAAATGGTGATGTAATGCATTCACTTAATTAAAGTAATTGGATTCTAAGATAGTTATGTCAGTTGACAATAACTTACAATAACATGAAATATGTCACTGTGTGTGATTAAATATGCATATAAAGTGCAGTGAATTGAAGGTACATGTTACCTGAGGGAATTGTGACAAAATATGATATTATGGAATTATTTCTGGTTTAAGGAAAGCTAATGTTGATGTTTATGTCAATGATGGAATATGTCTAATATGTACAGTAAATTACTGAACTATAAAGTGGGCTGTATTGACAGTTAAATGAGCTGGTTTGTTCAATAAATAAGCTGAGAGAAATTGGAGTAATACAGACTGCGTCTCCCGTGTGCTCATTTACATTTACATTTTTCAGCTTCATCTGCTGCTGACGGGTCCGGAACCCTGGTACCCGTTACAGTAGCATAGTCCTAGTTTTATCAGTGAACATCAAGGTTATTCCATTATTGTGAAGTAAACTATTTTACTAGTGTTATCAAATGTACAGCATTAATACCGATATGTGTTCTGATATGTCCTCTTCAAGGAAAACCGACGTATGAAGTGGATTAGCTCAATCCAGACTGGGTTCCAGCGCTGAATCTGTGTCACTGCGAGGTAAACGCCACAACATCTGACCGACATGCACGTAAATTAAAGAGGTGATACAGCAAGACTATGGTGGATCAACAAGTTACAGAGACTGTTTTCATGATTTACCCCAGAAGAGGTAAATCATGAAAACACAGCAGCGGAGGATATAGAAGAGGAGCAAGTTGGAGAGACTGAGGAGAAAACCCCAGGAGAGGAGCTCAGCAAGGCTGCGCACTCTGAAGAGGAACATGAAGCATTTGTGTTGAAATATGTGTACAGTTGGAAGTGTCTGTTTTCTCTCATTTCAAACGTTTGATTCAAGCACTTCAAGTTGCATGTAAACAGGTGATGAAATGAATCACATTTCAAGTAAAAATGTGATATCTAAAATGTTTCAAGTAATAAACATATATGTAATGAAAGATTGTGTTTTAAATAAACATTTTGTGATTAAAGTAAACAATTATATTCAATTTTGCAGTAAACATTTAATGTAACAATCACACCAGATGAAAGAGCCCATCTTTAAACATTTAATATGTAATTAAACAGGTAAGAGTAAACAATAAAGGTGACAAGTAAATGTTATGAAATAGATCATCACACTTTAAGTAAGTATTTGTTGTATTTAACATATTTTAGGTCAGAAGTGAACATGTAATGAAATAGATCCTGTCCTAGAATTGTATGTAATTGAACATTACAGGTAACAAATGTGATGATCATCTGAGGTAATACATTTTATGAAAATTTCTTAATTATAAAATTATTTAAATAAAAAAGGGGTCAAAACGTAATAAAGATGATCCATACAGTCTAGTACAGGGGTGGGCAACTCCAGGCCTGGAGGGCCGGTCTTCTGCAACTTTTAGATGTGTCTCTACTTCAGCGTTTCTCAATTCCGGTCCTCAGGCTTCCCTGCCCTGCATGTTTTAGGTGTTTCCCTTATGCTACACACCTGGATTGAATCTAGGGGTGATCAACAGGTTTCTGCAGCACTTGATGGTCATGGAATCGTTTGAATCAGCTGTTCTGGAATAGAGGCACATCTAAAACATGCAGAGCAGGGGGGCCTGAGGACTGGAATTGAGAAGCACTGCTCTACTTCAACACACCTGAGTCAAATAATGAGGTCATTAAATAATGAGGGTCTGGAGAACTTGACTGCACCTAGGAGGTGATTCAGCTATTGGATTCAAGTGTGTTTGATCAGGGAGACATCTAAGAGTTGCAGGACACCGGCCCTCGAGGACCAGGATTGCCCACCCCTGGTCTAGTAGAATAATTTCACACTGATTTTGAGTTAATGGGGCACACGATTTCAAAGCTATTGAAGAAAACATATTATTTAATATTAAAATTATTTATCCATCTATTTTCTTACACCTTTGTCCCTAGTGGGGTCAGGAGGTGCTGCTGCCTCTCCAGCTAACATTCTGGGCGAGCGGCGGGGTCACCCTGGACAGGTCGCCAGTCTGTCACTTAAAATTTTAATAGAGGATAGTGTGCCTCATGTAATAGCGTGAATTATCACTTTTTTGTATCAGTTGGTCACAAGGCATTTAATAACTGGAGTGTTTGGTTCGGAAATGGATGGTCCCAATGTAAACCTCCGAGCGCTTGAGGACGGAGCAGTAGAGAACAGCTGGCCGGAATTAGCGTTCATAAATCAGATCAACCTTGAGCTAAATGCTCCTTACTCCGCGGAGCGCCGATATCCAATATCCAACTTGAAAACAACTTCACTGCGGTCTGTAACACAAAGAAGACACCGGAATAAAGTTTGTTTTGGTATGTGGCCATACAAGATGGCGCCCAGAGACGTAAACGTCACACGCAGTGACGTCAGCTCCAAAGCTCTATATATGACATCTCCCCCTTTATTTATTAGTAATCCCCTCCCCCAAAAAGAGAGCATCTAACAAATTGCTTGAGAGTCTACAAAGTTAATCTCTGAACTGGTTTGCACAAGCATCCATATCTAGTTTGAATTTGTCCTGGTGCTCTCGTGGGGGCGGGTGCTGGGACCTCAGTCTCAATCAAGTCAGCAGAAGCAGAATCTAGAGTGATGACTTGTGCTGGGGCACTACTGTCCATCTCAGCAGTTTTAGTTAAAGCAGGTTGTGCAGATGGTTCAGCTCTGAGTAGGGGTGTAGTGTTACAATCATCTCACAATACAATATGATATATATGATATTCTGATCATGATACAATATATATCACGATATTTGGTAGGCGATACGTTTCAATGCACTTTTACAATTTTTTGAAAGGTTTTAGAGGGACAGAGTGATTTTAGTGACATTACGTGTTCCATAGACTTGGATTTAATAAACTGAAAACTGATTAGAAGCACCAACTACACAATATATGTACTAACAATACCTGACCCTGATTGGACAGAGTCTAACAGTCTACAGCTGGACAAAATGAATCAAAGATTCAGTGAGAAAATTAGTTTTCTGTCATGTAATTCATGTGGATTTGACATGAAACTGGCTCTGCCTTACCCCATAGTGATCAACTCCTTGCAGCTGCGCAGCGTCACTTTTCCCCTGCTTGGATCTCTGAGTAGCTGCCTCTCAGACTGCCAGGATCTCATCATACTCTTAGTCTCTGATACTCTTTGTCAGATGCTAATAAGTATGATCGATCCGCCATCGTCATCATGGCAATCCTCACTGCGCCCAGATTCCGGCTGCGGGCTTCCCCTCTTCGTCTTCCGGCTCAAAACAGAGCGCCACTGCATGCTGTGCGTTCATTCTACAGGTAATTCTTTATATACAGAACAGAAACCACTAAGCTAAAAACAAATTACGAAGTGGATGCCACCAGTCGCTCCAATATCTAAACTTTGCAATAATGCTGCTTTTGCCGCTACTCCGTTTGCGCCGCTACTCCGTTACCGCTTCTCTTTCACGGTTACTTGCGCAACTTTACTTCGTTTCTTAGCAACAAAATATAGCCCATCGTTATTTATTGAAGATTTGAGATTTCTAAAAACAAAGGAATCTAATGTTGTGTTTCGTTTCTTTACGTTTGGAAGCTCTTTTCCTGTCACATTCCCAGAAAAAACTGGTTTTTGACATTTCTCTGACATATGGTTTACTTATTTTAGCCTCCTGAGACCCAGAGAAAAAAAAAGTTTTTGAATTTCTTTTTTTTTTTTTACACTACATGACTTTTTGGAGTGAAAAAACATCACTACAATTGAAAAAATTTCAAAACATGTTTCTATTTATTTTTTAGAGTATGTCCTTTGGAGAGGACATCGGGACTCTCTTGTGGCAAATATGAACACATTTTGAGGCATACATTTACCTCTGAACTCTGACAATCTTTAGTGCTGTAAATTTCAAATGGCTACATCATTTTAAGCCAGTGGTTCAGATTTCCAGGCACCTCATTCAACTTATCAAAAGCAAGCTGATTAGTGTAGTTTAATCAGGTGTGTTAGTTCTGTTTTGGTTTGTGGTAGTCCATAAAGCAGGTTCTTCTTTGAGATGCAGAGGTACATGTTGCATTTGATGCACTTTATGTAGGTTTTTCCAGTGCACCCTTCTGCTCTGCACCTGGAAGTATTAGGATTGTCCATCATCTGTGGCAAATGGACAGCTTCATACTCTTATCTGTCTAAGCTTATCTACTCTTGTCTCAGAAGCCTACTTGTTAGTTTTGGTCCAAAGTGGGCAACGGGCCCTTGCATCCTCAACTTCACTCTCCTCTTCCTCACTTGATGCCTCATCCTCTGAACTCCCGACCTCAAAATAACCGTCAATCTGTCCCTCTTGGTCCTCCTCATCTGACAAATCTATGTCTGAGTCTCCATCAGTAATCCTGTTTAGGATTTTCTCTGCCTCAGTCAGTGAGCTGACTTCTATTAAAACAGGTTAAAAAATAAAAAGCAAATCCTGATGTCCTCTATGGAGGACACACATAAACAGGTTATGTTTTATGCCAACAAATAATTAAACTGCTCTGAAATTCACCTAACTATTCCTTAGATGTTCATTTACTAGAAGCAATCTGAATATTAAACTCACAAAGCTCATAATTAGAAAATAATATACTTACCTTTCTTCTTTTGATAAAATGTGCTCACAGGGATGGCAGCCATTTTGAAGAATCAGGAAGAAAATTCTAGAAAAGCCCTACCCCCACACATGTCATATCATTGGAGAGCCCAGGATGTCCTCTCTAAGGACCAACAGGATTTAACACAGTGGCATGTATGGTTTCAGAGTTATGAACAAAAAACCTATGTGCTCCACAGAGGACAAAAATGTATTGCTGGGTCTCAGGATTAGCATAACTCTGGTTTTACTTGGCCTATTAACACAATTTAAAAACTGGTACTCCACTACTCAGATGTTGTTTTGTTACTCATTCTGCTGCAAGTTGGCTCAATTTTGACGCACAAGACGTAACCGGTAGTCCGGTTTAGGATTTTCAAAATAAAAGATCCGGAAGTAGTTCATGATTTCTTGCGCGGCCCGGTACCAATTGGTCCGTGGACCAATTGGTACCTAAAGGCCTCCGTCAGCTGCTGTGGCCATTCTAAGACTGTCCATCCTGGATGGTGATGCAGGGATGACTTGGATTACGGCAGCCACATAACTGTCCAGCTCTGTGTGCATGTCCCTCTTTTCTTTGTCATGTGACAGTGGGCTTTGAGGCAGAGCATCAATGATGACGAGCGTTTTTCTTGGTACATATACTGCTTCAGGTTTGTATCTCATAAGTCTCATGAGAAGACGCTGACACCTCAAGGGAACATTATCGATGCTCTGATTATTTACTAATGGCACCAGTGCTTTGTGATCAGTTTCCAGCTTGAACTGATCCAGACCACAAAGATATTTGTCAAACTTCTCACAAGCCCACACACTAGCCAGACAGTCTTTTTCTATCTGTGTGTAGCGTGTTTTAGCATCAGAGGTGTCTGGAGCAGTAGGCAATCGGCCTCCGTTCTTCTCCATGAAACTGGAGCAGCACTGCGCCCAGCTCATAACTGCTTCTGTCTGCTGAAACTGCTGTGGGTTTGGGGATGACCTAGAAGGCAAGGACTGGAGCTGTAGTCAGCATGTTTTATTTTCTCTTAGGCTGAGTGCTGCACAGGGCCCCAGGTCCAGACGTTATTACTCCTCAACAGTTCATACAAGGGTAGTCCTACAGTGGCAAGGAAGGAAACAAACTTCCCAAAGTAGTTCATCATTCCCAGGACTGTTTTAAGCTCCTGCACATTTTCAGGTGGTGATAGCAGCTGAAAAGCTTCCTTCTTTTCTGGATCTGGCCTGACCCCTTGATGACTTGTCCCAGGAAGCGCAACTGGCTCTGTCCAACAGTGCATTTTTCCTTGTTTAATTTGAGACCAGCCAGTTTGATGTGCTGCAGCACCCTTTCTAGCCAGTGGTTGTGTTAGTCTTTTGTTGCTCCATGTATACCAGAATATCGTCCATGAAAACTTCCACACCCTCAAGCCACTCCAATATCTCCACGATTTTCCGTTGGAAGATCTCAGGTGTGCTGGTGATGCCAAATGGTAACCCCTTGAAACAGTACCTGCCAAATGGAGTGATGAAAGTTGTTAATCTGCAGCTTTCTGGGTATAGTGGGATTTGCCAGAACCCACTGGCTGGGTCAAGAGAGGAAATATTTATTTTAGAGGTCATCTCATCTGGAGTGGGCAATACATAGAGTTTGCTTTTCACTGACTTATTTAATTTAGTTAAGGTCAACACAGATGCGGGCTTTACCTGAGCTCTCTACAGGGACAATGGAAGCACACCATTCGGTAGGTTTTGTAACTCGTTCTTTGACACAATTAATCTCCATTCTGTCCAACTCTTCTTTAACTTTCTATAGCAAGGGAAAGGGTACATGGCATGCAGTGTGTACAGCATATGACACAGCACTGTCCTTTAGCTGTATTTTGAAAGCTAAAGGACTGTCAAAGTACAGCTAAAGTTTTTAGCTGGTTTTTAGTGAGCCATGTTCCCCATACACCTGCTGATGTTCACTTGTGTTGTTGGTCAGTTCATCCACTTGCCTCACCAAGTTTATCCTTACTGAAAGTGGTCTGCTGAGTAGATTATTGACTTTATGTCCACTGACAACATTAACTTTAGATGAATATTATTTTTTCTTGTGGTTGAGTGTGACATTGAATCCACTGGCTGCCAAGACAACCCAGCTCCCCTCCTGGGCTGGTCAGGGCAGATCAGATGGTTCCAGCGCTCTCTCACGGTTAAGTGTGTGAAAAGTTTCTTCATTTTGATGTCTGCACCGGTGTAAATTTTAAACTGAACTGGAGTTTCATCAACTTTCATCTCCTCTTATGGTGGACCTCCTCCACTGATCTCACCGACTATCCCTGTTGGCTCACCTGAGCTGCCACTTCTTCAGATTGTCTGACAGTCTGTATCATTTGCGCCAACATCAGACTCCCCATCAACTGCAGCCGGCGGGAGTGTTCTTTATCCTTTATCCTGACAACAATGTGTTGCGATCTTTGATAGGTCATACAGCGCTCGTATAAAACACTCAGTCTTTTCTCTTTGCCGCTGAACACGCTGGTGAAAGCAGGCTCTCTCATGGATGATATTTCTCCGGGGAAAGAAACATTCATCAAATTTTCCCATAACGATAACAAAGTCATCACGGTCCTCCTCTTGAGCAAACGTGAATGAGTTATAAATCTGCTCTGCTTCATTGCCCATAGCATTAATCAGGCAGCTCACCTGCACTGGGCCTTCATCTTTCTGTAGTATCGTGGCTTTTCTGTGGCGCTCAAATCTCCGTTTCCAGTCAGGCCAATCTAGATAGATAGATAGATAGATAGCATTTATTGTCATTGAACAGAATTCAACGAAATTTCCATTGCAGTTCCCGTGCAAAAGGTCAAATATATACAGTATAAATAAGCAAACACACAATAATAATAATAACAATATATACAACTAAATTAACTAAAGGCACTCAACCACACCAAAGAAGTAGCAGCAGGTCCAATTATGGCAAAGTACAGATAATGTGACAGTGCAAAGTGCAGAACAATATGGCTGTGTGGGGGTGGGGGATATGTATGTGTGACTGCGAGGTTATGATATGTGTGGGAGGGGGGGGGGGCAGGGAGTAATGGCTCTGACGGCTGTGGGGAAGAAACTGTTTCTCAGTCTAAGAAACTGTCCTCTCAATCTGTTGGCTTTTCAAAAGAAAAGTTCTCTGGCGGGTTAAACTACGTCATACTGTTGCTACTTCTCGTGATGTCTAGAAGAGGTAGCTGTTGGAGTCACTTCTGACACCATGTGGAATGGACGAGTTCCGCCTACTTGTTTTCAGCAAAAATGCATTTTTTTGCACTCGCTGTCGTGGCCTGATCTCTGAAGTTTAACTCGATGCGGATCGCTCATATCGAGCTGTACTCAGTATTCACAGGTAGACGTTTAGAGGTGCACATTGAGAATATTTCTGATTGAACAAAGCATTTGTACATGGCCTGTGTGTTTATGTCTCAACATGCTGACTCTGTCTGCCCTTTATAAAGGTTGAGTTCCCGGTTAGCTGATGGACCGGTGGTTTAGACCGTGGAGGAGCTTTCACCCTCGCCTTGTGAGTAGTGTAGCTTACTGGTTTGTTTTTATTTTTATTTTATTTTTTGCGGCGACACAATAATTATCAGATGCTTTGTCTACTTAAAGTCAGGTAGAGTGGCTGCACGGCCATGCGGAGATCAGAAAAACGTGTCTCATGAAGCTCATGCAACCAAACCAGATTATGTGGCGATTATTAAAAACTCAATAGATGCAAAATGGAAGAGCTATTAAAACATAAATTAAATCACCTGTTTGTCCCTCTACCTCCAGCAGCAGAGATGCGCAGTGCAGCGGATTTACCTCATCAGGCAGGGCCTGTCCAATGTTGAATGAGGCTTTGAACAGAACTTGATTTCGGAGCCCCTCTTGCTGCAAACATCAGCACTAGGCCTGTCACGATAGCAAATTTTGCTGAACGATTAATTGTCTCAAAAATTATTGCGATAAACGATAATATTGTCTGAAGACCTTTTTACACTGACTTAATGGAAATGACGTAATAATGCATGCGATTTCTTGCCAAAGATAGATACACTTTATTTTCAAAAGAACACTTAACACTGGAACTGATAAAATAAACAAAACAACCAAAAACAAAAATAAAATGGATTTTCAGTCTCCATTAACAAAAAACTCACTTGAAAAAAAAACAACTAAACAACATAAAGCCAAAGTGGAAATAAATACTGCATTCAACCAAAAGATTATGAAGTCTGTATATTATGTTGCCCTTCAGTAATAATTAGATTTAAATAGAGAAGATGGGCACATCGACTACCTGATGCAATAGTTCACACTACAGGTTTTTTGCTCCTATTTTTCCCCTTATGACAATTGGTCTTTCTAAGATTGTGTGGTGTGTTATGGTAGATTGTGGTTGCGCTCCAATCCAAATCAGGGGTTTTCCCTGACTGGGAGCCTGTTGAATGTGACAGGTGGATTCTCCTCCGTGTTTTCTGAGGGGAAATTACGTCGGGGAATCCCAAACAGCTGACACGGCGCTACCCGAAGTCCAGCGGACATTGGAGATGATATGTGGAAACAACATTAATGTTTATTCAACATGCAAAGAATATAGAAACGACAAGGGGAGGAGTTGGAGCGAAATTGCTACCGCAGTTGATAAACCCGGTAACTTTTCAGCTGTTCTTCGTTAACGTGACAAATAGGTTCTAATGATTTTCATTCAGTCAGGACTTTACGCTGACACTAGCTACATGCATTGCAGGTAGATTGTAGTAAAGCATTGATTGATGCCTGGTTTTAAAATTAGTTAACTGGACTAGTAGCCATTATTTTGTGCCCATTGTTGGACACCACACCACACGATCGAACCGATCGAACCATTATACCTAGGATTTCTGTCGGCTAATGTGTGGTCTGTCAGGTTTTGAAAATGGGCCGACAATCGGCCGTGCACTGGGCTTTAAACTAAGGAAATGAGGAAGGAGGGTCAGTGGAGAGCACTGGAGTTGAGCCTTTTTTCATTCGGTGTCATCAACAGAAAGAGAAAAAGGCCGGAAGAGACGATAATGCGATAATTAAAATGACGTCGATAGTTTTAATTTATTGTACGATTAATTGATTTACCGGCAACAGGCCTAATCAGCACCACTAACAACACTTCACCACGGATTTAGTGAAATCTGTGCGAGGCGTCTAGCCTAGACCGAGCAGTCAAATGTAATTGTAGTTTACTAAGATTAGGTACCCACCGTTCTTTTGATTTTTAGTACTCTAAATGCATTTTTTAAATGTATTGCCAGAAAAGAGCAGAAATAATTTCAGCCCATTTGTCAGGATCTGTGTTTTTCTATGTGTTTTGAGTTCTCTGTGTCTCCGTGTTATCCTGTCTCCCTTTGATTAGTTCCCAGGTGTGTCTCGTTCCCTGATTACCTCCTGTGTATTTAGTTTCACCTGTGTCTCTGTGTCTTTGTCGGGTCCTTGTCGTTTCTTGCCGCACTTGGCGTCCTCTCATTCCGTTTCTGTGTGCCAAGATGGCACCAGTGTATTTGGCACGCCGTCCGACTCGCTCTCTCTACTTTGTTATTTTTACTCTTTTTGCACATTTATGCTGTTATGGTTCTGGTGGCTTAATTGTTTATGACCGTCAAGCACTTCTGGACATTAAAACTTCGGTAGATCTACAATTTGGATATGGTCCGGGTCCGAGAAACCGAGATTTCCAGTTCCTCACTGACATCCCTAATGAGCTGCTGAGTTTTCCACATTTGATTCCGGAAAGGCGTGTCCGTCGAAGATGTGGTAAACGTGGAGGACTGGCGGTGAGGATTAAAGCCTATTTGGGATTTCTTCGCCGTCGAGGCGGCTCTCCTCGACTGGGATGGTGTCCTCGTTTCCTGAACATAGGACGCCGCTGGATTCGCCCCGTTGTTCCGGGGCTGTGCTGCTCTTGGAAGGACGCGGTGGAGTTTTTCTATCATCGACGGTATGTGGATTATGGAAACCTCAGGCGGTTGAACTATGTTACGTCTTCAACTTGTGTTTCTGCACCATCAACCATCTACCTGCTAGGTCTTTAGCTAATAAGACCTTCGTGCTACACGACCTGTTTACTTCTCGGGATTTGGATTTTTTATTCATCACAGAAACTTGGCTACAAGAAGGTCAATTGTTCCCGTTTTCTGAACTTCTACCTCTGAGCTGTGCTTTTATAAATTCTCCTCGGTTGACTGGCAAAGGTGGAGGTCTGGCTACAATTTTTAAATCCAGTTTCCACTGTCAACAATCATCTATAAACTCATTTTCCAGTTTTGAGCTCCAAGTCTTTGAAGTGAAATTAACTGAACCAGTTCTGTGTGTGGTGGTCTACCGTCCTCCAAAGTTCAACAAGGATTTTCTTCATGAATTCTCAGAACTTATGGCATGGATTACATTAGAGTATGATCATATTTTAATTACAGGTGATTTTAATATACATGTATGCTGCCCAGATAAACCTCTGGTGAAGGACTTTTTGGACTTGATTGATTCATTCGATTTTACACAATCTGTGGTTGGGCCAACGCATTTAAAGGGACATACTCTGGATTTGGTGCTATCACATGGGCTTTGTTTGGATATCATTGAACTCCTTCAGACATGTATTTCTGATCATTTGCCTGTTTTATTTTCTATCAATATTTTATCTTCTGTGGATACAAACAATACTAGACCCATACTTTCTCGTACTATAAACTCTGATACTGCTCTTCAGCTAAATGCAGTCCTTGCTAATACTACATTCCCTACCGATAGCAATCTTGATATTATAACACAGTAGCTCCCTTGAAAACTATAAAAACTACAAAAAAGAAACTTTTAGAGCCGTGGCTTAATGAAACCACTCATGCACTCAGACTGGAATGTAGGCGAGCTGAGAGGAGGTGGAAAAAAGATAAATTGCAGGTTTCATTTGAAATATTGAAAAACAGTTTATTTAATTATCAGAATAATGTCAAATTAGCTAAATCTAAATATTTCATCAATCTTGTAGCTTCAAATAGGCACAGGCCTCAAGTCCTTTTTAATGTCCTGGATAGGATTGTTAATAGCCTCTGCTGAACTTTGTAGATAGATAGATAGATAGATCTTTGTCATTGTCACAAGAACAACGAAATTTAAAAAGTGCCATCAGTCAGTGCATATGCTTAAAAACAAACAAACAAAAAAACCTGTCACAATTCACACACAATGTAAGAAATAAATAACTGGAAAAAAAACAAAACAAGGCTTTCTCTAATTTTTTCACTGAAAAAATTGTAGCTCTTAGAGGCTCGAATACACTATTAGATTTAGATTCCCCAGAAATGCCACAATGCACAGCTGTTCTGGACCATTTTCAGCCAGTTTCTTTAGATGAACTGACCTCAGTAATTAAGCATCTGCGGCCATCAAATTATCCTTTGGATTGTCTTCCTACTTGTCTGATAAAAGACATTTTTCTTACTTCTGGCCTATATATCTTAATGGTGATAAATGCCTCACTTCAGTCAGGTTGTGTCCCATCAATTCTTAAACATGCTGTGGTTAAACCCCTTCTTTAAAAACCTAATCTAGACTCAAGTGTACTAGCAAGTTTTAGGCCCATTTCTAAACTCCCTTTTTAATCTAAAGTCCTTGAAAAATTAGTTTTTATTCAGCTTGAAATGTTTTTAAAAGACAATAATATAACTGAGACATTTCAGTCTGGGTTTAAAGTTGCTCATAGCACTGAAACAGCTTTGCTTCGAGTGTATAATGATCTTCTTTTAACAGTTGATTAAGGCAATGTCGCAGTTTTATTACTTTTAGATCTGAGCGCAGCATTTGATACTGTAGATCATCAGATTCTGTTACATAGATTAAAACATGGTGTTGGCCTGAGAGGCCCAGTATTTGAATGGTTTAAGTCTTATTTAGAAAACAGAACTTTCTCAGTTCATCTAGGGGTGTCAAACTCCAGTCCTCAAGGGCCGGTGTCCTGCAACCTTTAGATGTGCCTCTGCTGCACCACAGCTGAATAGAATAATTAGGTCATTAGCAAGGCTCTGGAGAACTGATCTACACAAAGAGGAGGTAATTAAGCCATTTCATTTCAGTGTTTTGTACCTGTGGCACATCTAAACACTGCAGGACAGCGGCCCTTGAGGACTGGAGTTTGACACCTGTGATCTAGACCAATGTTGTTCTGGGGCCAAACCTTTAAAGTACGGCGTCCCTCAAGGCTCAATTTTAGGTCCCATTTTGTTTATTTTGTATTTATTACCTCTTGGTCAGATTTTCCATAAGTTTACCATTTCATTTCATTGCTTTGCAGATGATGTCCAGATTTATATGCCCCTTAAACTACAAAATGGTAAAAATAAATATCTTCAGCTGTTGATCGATTGTTTAGCAGAAGTCAAATCTTGGATGGAGCAAAACTTTCTTCACCTCAATCAAAGTAAAACGCAAGTTATATTATTTGGTCAGAGTCTTCACACCACAAATCCAGATCTGATTCTTGGTTCTTTAGCTCGGTTTTGTCAGACCTCTGCTAGGAACCTTGGTTTTACTTTTGATAGCTGTTTAAAGCTAGATAAACAAGTTAGCTCTGTCGTTAGATCAAGTTTTTATCACCTGCGGATTTTAGCAAAAGGTAAATCTTATTTTGGTTTTAAGGACTTTGAAGGACTTATCCATGCCTTCATTACATCTCGTTTGGATTATTGCAATTCATTATATAGAGGCCTGGATAAATCACAGATGCAGCAACTTCAAATCATCCAGAACGCAGCAGCACGGCTTCTTACAGGAACTAGGAAGCGTGACCATACAAGGCCCATACTGGCCTCTTTACACTGGCTGCCTGTTTTTTATCAAATAGATTTTAAGATTCTTTTATTAACTTATAAATTTTAAATGGATTAGCTCCGCCTTATCTTTGGGACCTTTTAAAATTTCAGTCTGTGTCCAGAATCCTACGTTCAAATAATCAGCTTTTACTGACAATTCCTCGGACCCGACTTAAGAGGAAAGGAGATCAGGCTTTTTCTGTTGTTGGTCCTCTTCTATGGAACAATCTTCCTTTCCAAATTAGATCTGCCCACAGCCTGGATCATTTTAAATCACTTCTTAAAACTCATTTTTATTCCTTAGCATTTAATTAAACTAGTGTTTTGATACTCTGTTTTTATTCATTTGTGTTATTGTCATTCTTGTACAGCACTTTGGTGCAGATTTATGCCTGTTTTTAAAGTGCTATATAAATAAATTTGACATTGACATTGCCCAGTCTGTTTCGTCCTTCGTTTACTGGTTGCTCCCGGCGTCGAGCCCTGGCTTCAGCTCGGTCGTGCTGCCCGGCGTTTTGGATTATATTGGACTGTGTTAATTCTGGATTTACTTCATTAAACCACCATTTCTCATCTCATCCTGAGCCTGCTGCGTTTTCCTCACCACCTACACCACCACCTCATGACACCATTATGTCTAATAGTTTTTGAGATTTTGGGGTGTAAGTGTTCCTTACCGCAAACCCAACTTTGAATAGAAAAGATGGGGTTTTTGAAAGCCAATTACTCAAAAAAAATAAATCAATTTGACTCTTATTTGTAATGACATTCCTTTGTATATACAAATCATATTGCAAAAAAAGAAAATGCACAGTATAAAGTATTACTTGTAAAATGAAGATTCCTTAAATAAATGTACAAATTTTGAAAAATAAAACGAATTTCAATATTGACCCTAACAGCAGACCTGGCATTTTTGGGATACCATATTAAAAAATGTACATTAAAACCAAGCCCCAAAAGATATTTTGCCCATCCTGCTGTGTTTTCTTAACAGGCTCAATTTTTTGTAGGGGTCTGCAACTGTTTAATAAAGATTTATTAGGCCACAAAAATGCTTCCAAAGCTAATTTGACTCGTTGGAATTTTTTTTTTGGAAAATTGACAAAATTGAGTATTTTTTGACCACTCCCCAAATTTGTATTTTTCATCAGATTTTTTCAAATTTTCTCTGCAACAGGTAAATTAGGCTGCTGAATAACATAAAGGCATCCATTTTTGGCCATCTTCAATAGTTTCCTTGACATTGCTGGTAGGAAATAGGGATTCTTTTGTTTGTTTATAATATATAATCATGTTTATTCTTTATGCATTTCATTGAAACTTCCTTCTTAGATGTCAATTATGCTCCTGCATCAGATAAAAACATTTATTTGTGGCTATCTTCAGTATTTTTTTTTTGATATTGCTGGAAGAAAAGATTTTTTTTTATTTTTATGGAAAATTACCTACTACTGACCATTTGAAAAAGTGCCAAAAAAGTACAGTTTTTATAATAAGTGTGCAGAATTCATTACTTTAGTATAGACACTTCATCATGCTGCCGGCCACATGATGATGCCCTGGGGGGCTGCCCATGCCACCCATATCAAAAACTGCCACTGAGCACATCTGCTTATGCGCATCATCTGTGTGTTGCACAAATTGTACAAAACCAGCACAAACCTAAACCACACATATACAGGTCGTCATGCATAATGCCCATGGCCCACAAAAACAGCTGATCTATTCCACTTTTTTATTATTGTTATAACAAAGCATATCTGTGTGATCCACAGGAGGAGGAGGATGGATAACCCCATGTTCAGGTGAGGAGGTGAAGCGACCATATTTGCTTAATTTTTCCTCTTTTGTAAAAGTTTTGACTAGATTTAACTGTTTACCCCTCCCGCAGTCTTAGTGCGGCGCTCAGGGGAAGCCTAGTGGAGCATGGTAGATATCATGATCAGCCAGATGGGCGATCCGTCCGCTTTTCAGTTTGCAAAACCACAAAAAATCTGTTAAATCGGCATGCCTGCTAGAGCATGCACACGGTAAAATGCTCAGGAGGGCATGGGCATAAATCCCGGGGGGTTGGGAGAGTCTGGACCCCCCCAATCTTGGAATTGTCCCCCCCAAAGAAATCATGAAGGAAACCCTTGTATTTAAACAATATCAATTAGGGCTGAAACGATTTCTCGCGTGATTCGAGGAGTTATTAAAATTCCTCGAGGAAAATTTATCTGCCTCAAAGCTTCTTTAATTTATGTTTTATTATTTAATGCACCGTGTTCCGGCCGGGTTATTACTTGTGTTGCACAGCACTCTCACTTCCTCCTAAGTTGTTAACGAAAGCTAAGTGTTAGCAGCAAAACGTCCAGTTTTCAAGTTTGGCCTGGGAAGATTTTATTGATTCATGATAATGTCTGGGTTTTTGTCGTTTTTCAGGGGGGATCAATAAGCATCCTTAAAACGACTGGCATGATGCCTGGAGTACGGCAGCTTTTCTCCTCCCAGAGCTGCTGCCTGGTGGCGGTTCAGAGCGAACAGCGGGGAAGAGCGTTGAAGGTGTATTTATGCAGGTGATCGGATAGAATGAACACTGCGGGCGACTGCGCATTAGATAATTAACGTAAGTGTAGCTTTACGGATGAACCTTGTTAAAGGTAACAAATATCGCAATTATATTTAGCCCTTTAACTCTCACATTCATAAGAAGCGTTTGAAACGGGCAGGAGGGGCTGAGCGCAGGGGCGGATCTACTGGGGTGGCTGGGTGTGGCAGTTCCACCCCGACTGAGAGCCTTGCCACCCCTGTTGCCTCATCAGCTTGCAACTATGAATTCAATAAATAGTTTTGGTAAATCGGACATTAAACGCATGAATCTCTTTTTTTCCGATAACATTGAATGCAACACAGTGTAACCTGACACCTACTCCTGAGTAGCAGGAAGTGTGAGAGAAACTGGAAGAACAGAGCGCGAGGCAGCAGCATTGATATATATGGATTTATATACTGTATATTACTGGACTAGACATTACGTGACTTATTGTGCGCCACACATACGCCATTGCTGTCTATTGAGTCAAGAATACTAGTGGTCCAGGAAATACCACAATCAGACAAAGAATCAGAAAAAACAACACAAGGTTCAAGGGTTTCACATTTAACAGGTGAGGAAAAGTTTTAATTTAAAGAAAACATTGATAAAGTGATCAGTGGGTCAGTTTTGCTAGCCTAACTGTGGCTAGGCTGCTATTTACTTTGATAACCTATGTGCTGTGCAGTTCGGTGTGTTTTGGTTCCGTTAGCACTAAAACAGGACAATACACACGCCAAGTCATCAGTAGAGCAGGTGTTTAAATCGGCTAATCAACTACCGCTGTGTTCAGGTGAAAAAGTATTAATAATCACAATATAGACATCAAACCTGACAACATAATGTAACAGACTAAATATTCAGTTTTGATGTTTTTGCATACTTTTTTTGTATGGGAAATGTTAGTTTTTTTGGTATTGATTCCCTCTCATAGGCTTGAATGTATCTCTGCTCTATCTGCTCTTTGAGCTGTTGTCTGTCGGTTGCCATGGCAACGGATCAGCGCAGGGTAATGCTGACACACAGAGCAAACTGAACTAATTCCCTAATTTGTTCAGTGTACAATATTGATATTTATAACAGTCATCAAACTGTGGCTCCTACACCATATTTAAAATAAAACGATTGACCAGTATATGAAAAATGTGCCCTTTCTTGCATCTTGACAGGACTAACAGAAACCAAACCGTTTATAGATTTGTATTTTATTTTAGGGCTATGAATTTATGTAGCAAGCATCAGTTTTCTCAGCTTCATCTTAAGCCGAGATGTATCTGATAATAAATGATGGCACTACTAATATTTTGTGACAGATTTCTGCTTGTCCTGCATTGGAATTGAATGGTTTACTGGACATAACTCAGTGACGCAACACAAAGCGACTAATAGGTGCTGTCCAATCCAGTTTCTTTTTTTTTTTTTTTTTTTTACCCCTCCAGGGGGTCTTTTGTGGGCTCTAGTGCCCTTATATGATAGTTGGCTGACAGGAAACGGGGAAGGAGAGGGGGGAAGACATGCGGCAAATGTCGTCGGGTCCGGAAGTCGAACCCGCGACGGCCGCGTCGAGGACTCAAGGCCTCCAAATATGGGTCGCGCTAACACCTTACGCCACCACGGCACGCCCATCCGGTTTCTTTTTTAAACGATGGGAAAATTTGAAGCCCATCCTTCATTTGACAGGTTATAATTGACTGGTGCACAAGGGCAGACGTTACAGACTTTACTCAAAGAGTTCATTGCAGAGGCAACTAAAATCAATCAATAAAAAAATCCTTTCTGAATATCATCTCATGGACACTGAACTAAATACTAAATGCATCTTTCTGACCAGGAGCTGACAACATGTTGAAGAGTTATGGACCGGACAGTTTGGAGAGCGTCTGGTTCAGAAGCACATTTCAAACCTTTGGTTGAAATGGCACGTTTAATTCCAGTCTCCATTACATACAGAACAGAGAAAACTAAAGAGAATGCAAAGTTGAGCTAATCCATTTATAGTCTGAACAGAGGAGCCGGCAGTTTATCTTGAGGAAATAAATAAATAAAGGTGCAGACGTTAATTAGACCGTAACATGTGCACAATTAATGCGGACTGCGAAATATTAAACTTAACTCAACCTGCGGTTTTAACAAATGGAGCTGGTAGACGTTATCATCCCACGCCCATAAGGCAGTGTTTCTCAGTTATTTTCTGAAATGCCCCCCCGGGGATCATAATTTGTATCATGCCCCCCGGTGACCTTCCCTCCCCAGAATGGAAATACTGTTGTGAATCTGTTCATATTTAATAATTTATCTGTACAAACCACTGGCTCCGGCATTGTATGACATTATCAAAACCACTGTTTTATTGTTCTAACTCTCAAAATAATTTCCAAAATCAGTTTATTAAGTGAATCAGTAAAATTTAATAAAGACTCAGTTTGAAAGAGAAAAAATGCAAATGATTCACTGGGATGTGCATTTTTAGACTTAATACAGTAAAACCTTTTTGGTTACTTATCAGCTTCTTCAGTTTAGTTTTCCAGAAGTTACATACTGTAGTTCTTAACATTTATTGTGGAAAAATTTGCAGCAATATTGCTTATATTTCATCTTGTCAGATAAGAAGAGATGAAAAGTGTATAACATTTTGCATTAACAATAAAAAGATAGGTTTTATCTATTTCCTGGCCTTTTTCTGTGAGCTGTGAGTAAAGTCAACTTTGACAAGTTTACTTCACTTAAAATAAATCTTGGAAACTGATTGCTTTGAAAAATGTAAGTAAGTTTAACTACTATCCTTATGTTTTGTTTACTTAATATATACTTGTTCAGTGTACTGAAGGTCTTGTTGTATGAACGTAATTGAGTGAAGTTAATTTAACTTTGTTTAGTGAAGTTGTTTCAACTTAGAAATAACAAGTAAATTATCCTCTTAACTCAGATACATCAAGTTAGTCCAACTTACATGATCAGTACAGTTTACTTAGCAGAATCTAGGAAACCGATTGCCCTAAATAAGTTAAGTAACCACAACATAAGATTTTAAGTTCACAAGATTCAATGTTTTATTTTAACAAAATGATATACTTAGCATAACATAACAGTCAATAACCCAACAGGAACCTGGATGAAGTCTGCCATGGTATCTGAAGACTGGATATTAAGAAAAGTACAAATTAAAAAAAAGAATGAGGTGAAAGTTTTAATTTTCTTGTGCACAACCTCTGACAAACAAAATTATAATGCATACAAGAGACATTGTAGAACTCTCCTCCATCAATGTCAAGGAACACTGAGAGACACCGCCGGGTAGCAGGCCTCATGGCAACATCATTGGTCTACAAGTAAGAAAAACAATAAAAGTAAGCACAAGCATATTCTGAAGAAACTAAATCACATTTTTTCACAATAAGTGGCATAAAATAAATGTTCACCCTTATTTGTTGTCTGACTAAGACTGATTAAAATAATAATTACTGATTCTCTGCAGATGCAGACCAGGAGGAGTTTGTGAGGTTTCCACCTGCTGAGGTCTGCGTTCAGACCTCAGCAGGTGAAGTGCTTGTGATTTAAGTGGAGTCATTTAATTCATTTATTATAAGTTATTGGAGTCACACAGTCAGTGTTTTTTTCACTACAGAGAAAGTTAGATGCATTTATCTGCTTTATTTGTGATGGAATCTGGATTCACGGTTCAACTAGGTGAATATTAACTAAACCGCATAAAAATGCGTTTAAATAGCTGATATTAATATGATTATAATTTGACCGGTAAAAATAGTACATGACCAATTTTTAAAAAAAAAAATTTTTATGCTGTCCAAGATGACAGAGGACAAAAAAGTCTAGCGCGACATCTGATTTATACATAAATATATATATATAAATACATACATATATATATATATAAAAAAAAAAAAATTCCCTTCTCACCCACTGCGGGTGGTTCTTATCCTCTGAGCTCGGGTCCTCTACCAGAGGCCTGGGAGCTTGAGGGTTCTGCGCAGTATCTTGGCTGTGCCAAGGACTGCACATTTCTGGACTGAGATGTCTGATGTTGTTCCTGGGATCTGTTGTAGCCATTGGTCCAGTTTGGGGGTGACTGCCCCGAGGGCCCCGATGACCACAGGCACCACTATATATATATATATATATATATTATTTTATATATATATTTATCTGCTTTATATACTTTCATACACTGGCATATGCTGCCACCTCTGAAAAAATTGTTGCCTCCCCATAGATATTTCTCTAGATCCGCCCCTGGCTGAGCATTACCACTAGCCGACAGGTAGTGGAAGCTGAGCAGAGGCTTCCATCGAGCTGTCGGTTAGTGGACAGCTCTTCTGTTTGCTTCTGTTGCTTGAACAAGAAACAGCTACATCAACAAACATGGACAGACATGACTAATTGCTCTGCAATAGCAGAGCAATAGCTGCTCTGCTATTGCAGACTACACATTTGGAGAGCAAAGAAAGTATGCCTTCATTTCTTACTATCTTCAACCTATAGCCTTTAAAACTACACAGTAAAATCTGAATATTTTTCCATAAAAACCTTGATGCTTTGAACATTAAGTTGAAGTTATACTTCCCAGATATTCACCTACCAGGTTCTTAGCCATCCAGGACATGGGAAAACCAAAAAAAGTTTAAAAATGAAGCAACTTAAGTTATAATTTAAACAACATATAACTTTTGAGAGCCACTACAATAAGTCAATATTTGAGGAATTTTACTAAGTGGAGTCACCCATTAAAACATTTTATTTAGAGTCTTAAATTTTTGTAAAGGTGTAGCAGATATTAGATCAGTGACACTGAACCAAACTCATAACTAAGCATTTGAATTTTAGTTTGACTTCTATGGGTCTCAATAGTTTGCTTACTGAGAAAAACATGTTTGTTGAACATTACCACTAGGCCTGTTGCGATAAATGATAAATCAATTAATCGTAGATAAATTAAAACTATCAATGTCATTTTAATTATCAGCATTATCGTCTCTTCCGGCCTTTTTCTCTTTCTGTTGATGACACCGAATGAAAAAAGGCTCAAATCCCGTGCTCTCCACTGACCCTCCCTTCCTCATTTTACTTAGTGTAAAGCCCAGCGCACACTATCTTATCCTGCACGGTCTTAGAGCTTCGGCAGATTGTCGGCCCATTTTCAAAACCTGACGGATCACACATTAGCCGACAGAAATCCTAGATATGACGGTTCGATCATGTGGTGTCCAACAATGGGCACCAAATAATGGCTACAAGTCCAGTTAACAAATTTTAAAACCAGGCATTACCATAATCTAGGGTTACCAGACGTCCTCTTTTTCCCGGACATGTCCTACTTTTCAGACCTAAAAAGATGTCCTGGGGGAATTTAAAAATCATCCGGGACTTTGGTCAACTGCCTCAAAACACATTACATAGCTTACAGTGCATTGTAGGGCACTGCGCACGGCGCTGCGTGTCACGTAATCCCTGAGCCGCGTCAGTGCGGCCCCCCCCTACCGCTTGAAGTTGTCCGGGTTTTCCCAAAGTAAAATATGGTCACCCTACCGTAATCAATGCTTTACTACAATCTACCTGCAATGCATGTGGCTAGTGTCAGTGTAAAGTCCTGACTGAATGAAAATCATTAGAACCTATTTATGTCATGTTAAGGAAGCTGAAAAGTTACCGGGTTTATCAACTGCGGTAGCAATTTCGCTCCAACTCCTCCCCTTGTCGTTTCTATATTCTTTGCATGTTGAATAAACATTAATGTTGTTTCCACATATCATCTCCAATGTCCGCTGGACTTCGGGTTGTGCCGTGTCAGCTGTTTGGGATTCCCCGACGTAATTTCCCCTCAGAAAACACAGAGGAGAATCCTCGCTTTCTGATTGGCTACTTGTTACATTCAACAGGCTGCGTTAAGCTCCCAGTTGGGAAAAACCCTGATTTAGATCGGAGCGGCAACGACGATCTACCGTAACACACCACACACTACAGCATGATCAGTTATGAAATCTTAGAACGGCCAACGTTCTAAGATTGTTGTAAGGGGAAAAATAGGAGTAAAAGTCATGTAGTGTGAACTATTGCATCAGGTAGTCGATGTGCCCATTTTCTCTATTTAAATCTAATTATTACTGAAGGGCAACATAATATACAGACTTCATAATCTTTTGGTTGAATGCAGTATTTATTTCCACTTTGGCTTTATGTTGTTTAGTTTTTTTTTCAAGTGCGTTTTTTGTTAATGGAGACTGAGAATCCATTTAATTTTTGTTTTTGGTTGTTTTGTTAATTTTGTTTATCAGCTCTTTTTTTTATCAGAAAATAAAGTGTATCTATCTTTGGCAGGAAATTGCATGCATTATTACATCATTTTCATTAAGTCAGTGTAAAAAGGCCTCCAAACAATACTATCGTTTATCGCAATAATTTTTGAGACAATTAATCGTTCAGCAAAATTTGCTATTGTGACAGGCCTAATTACCACTTATACTAGTCATTTTTGGTCCTGCAGTTTGAACACATTAAAAACTTTTTAAACCACGTTACATTTCACTGTAAGTTTTCTGACACCTCCAAAATTACGCTTAAGAAATTTCCATGTCTATTGTCCCCCCCAATAATGAGATGGAATTTACTCCCTGGCGGGAGGGGTTCATTCCATAGCCGACTTAAAAATCTGGCTATTCATTTTTAGCCAGCTTAACTACGAAGCCGACTTAAAAATCTGGCTATTCATTTTTAGCCAGCTTAACTACGAAGCCACATTTAGTTTACAGAAGGAGCAAAAGCTAGAAGGGGTGACTTGGGCGAAGTCCGTTCATGTGTTGATATTCGTGGGGCATCACGCACATTGATTCTACAGATTTGCTACCAATATAGTATTAAAGCTCACAAATTAGTCTTTATTTTGATACCCGTTTCAAAAAAAAATTCTGTGCGAATAACTTCTCTTTTGTAAAAGATGTCCAACATAATGCATCTGATTGTCACCAATAGATGTTTGGGTTGGCATTGGACACCAGAGAGGATCGCTTTCTTTGAACAGAACCCGAGTTTGTAGGATGGACATTTGCTTCTGTTGCTTGAATAAGAAAGACGGCTACATCAACAAACATGGACAGACACGACTAGAAATAAGTTTTCCTGGAAGAGTTTAGATATTGCCCAGTTTTTGGATGTAAATCAATTAAGGTTTTGAAAGAGAATCTTCTTGACAAAGGTTTTTTTCTGTTAGTTTTATTTGCTTTATTACTACTGCAGTCCTGTTCTGTGTCTGACTTTGCCTCTACAGGACCAACACAGAGCGTTCCCCTCTCCTCTGTGTGTGTGGTGGCTAGAGCTCTCTCCCTGTGAGAGCCCCTTCGCTTGAGCTTTGGCCTGATGGAAAGTCTCATGCCTCAGAGAGTCCACATGTCTCATAGACAGCTGCTGAGCGTCCTGCAGCACATTATCTTCCACATGGGGCTGGCTCACATTGCTTCGCATCTGCTTTGATTGTTCTTACATAACTTGCCATTTTGTTCTCCAAGCTCCCCGCCCTCTTTTCAAGCCCCGCTAATGCTGCCCTCTGTTCCCCCTCAGAGAACACCATTGAAGGACGCCCACTGCCTTCCATGATGCACATTTATTTTCTTTCAGTTTCCTTTGGGCTTCTAGGGACTTTAAAAAATATATATTTTCACACCTAATTCTTTACGTTAGGTGTTCCTCTACACGCCAGTTAAACAAATGGTATGTGGGGATGCAGCTAACAATTATTTCAGTAATCGATTAATGGATAGATTAATCAAAAATTTGACACATTCTGCAGATTTTTTTCATTTTCTACTTAATCCTGTTTTTATACAACATTATACATACATTAAACATCCAAATATGCAATAATTTAATTCCTTTTGTTTCTAGTTTTTATAGTTGATACATTGAACAGGAGGACCCAATAACCATACAGCTGGCGCCTCTGCAAAACTCGGGCGCCTCTGCGCCAGCTGTTGTGGCTTCATCTCTGAGGTTTACCTTGGCAAAAATCGCTCATATAAGCTCACCTATATGGACATTTATATCAACCCCCTGTGAGGATGAGGATCCATGTTTCTTTCTAGAATTCATCAAGGTAGGAGTGAAGTTTAAATCCACCGCATTTGCTCTGCTCACAGAGCTCAATTTGAACCGCAAATGTTCACATTGAGCTGCACTCAGTGTTCACAGGTGCATATTTAGAGGTGTGCATTGAGCCTGCAGTAAGAATGATATATCTTTGTGAACAAAGCATTATATGCGGTGTGTACGTTTAAGTCTCAACATTCTGACTCTGTATATGCGGAGATATGAGGAGATCAGAAAAGCTCATCCCATAAAGCTCAGGCAACCAAAACAGTCTCTGTGGCAATTATTAAAAACTCAATTGACACGAAATGGAAGAGCTACTAAAGCCACATAAATTTAATCTCCCTTTTGTCCCACTACATCCATCAGCAGCAGAGATGCGTAGTGATGCGGATTTAGCTCATCATACAGGGCCGGTCCGATGTTGAATGAGGCCTTGAGCAGAATTTTACTGCTTAGAACATCAGCACCATCAGGAGCATTTCACCATGGATTTAGTGAAATCTGGGAGAGGGGGCGTAGTTTAATTGACCAAGCAGTCAATTGTAATTATAGTTTACTAAGATGCATTTATGAACTGCTAAAACCCAAAGGTTAAATTGACATCAGTTTGTAGCTATGGTATCAAGTCTAACTATGAAGATCTTCTTTTACACAGTAAACTAAACTGGCCAGCTCCTTAAAATCTTGAATTTAAATGTTAAACAATTAAAAAATTTTTTACTTATCTATGTTGAAATGATTAAATCAAATTTAAGAAACTTGATACTCTCTTAGTTCATTAAATACCATTGGCCAGTTCTAAGTGTGATTATTACATGATGTTTTTAGATCCACTAACTGAAAATTTAATTTGGATTTAACAGAAGTGCAAATAATTAATATTTATTTTAATTGTATTTTATTTTATTTGATGTTTTTAAGATTCTGTATTTGTGGGTTTAAAGCATTGTCAGCAATGTATTTCAGTAACATAATTACTCAGTAATATTTTTACATTTCCGGTCAACTTAACATTCTTTAATGCAAAACCCCAGTGGACTGCCGGTGCCCAGACCACTAGGCTCGGCTAAATTTCTGGGTGAAACCCTGTGTATCTTCAGAACACGATTTTCTTTTTACTTTGCATTATAAACAGTCACCAGAACAAAAAGTATATTTTTCCAAATTGATTTATTTTCTTCTAATTCCCCTCCCCCCTTATATTTATACCTCTTCTTTATTAATATAAACAGAAATCATTCTTTTTTTCCTAAACAAATAAAGGTTTCTGGTTTCTACATAAAGCAAGAAGCAAGTACAACTCTCACTTCTACAGATTTATTTAAATGATCAAAAGTTACCAGATGTGACTATAGCTCAGGGGTGGGCAACTCCAGGCCTAGAGGGCCGGTCTTCTGTAACTTTTAGATGTGTCTCTACTTCAACACACCTGAGTCAAATAATGAGGTCATTAGCAGGACTCTGGAGAACTTGACTGCACTTAGGAGGTGATTCAGTTATTGGATTCAAGTGTGTTGGATCAGGGATACATCTAAGAGTTACAGGACACCGGCCCTCGAGGACCAGGATTGCCCACCCCTGGACTATCTGCTAGCTAAAAGCTAAACTAGCAGCTAAGTAACTTCTTCTATGCTCTTGAGTCGTCATCGTAAACTTGCGCCTGACAAAATGGACAGAAAAGTTTTTTCTTCTGTTTCATATATTTCAGTGACCCTGAAGCTTCAAGTTATTTATTTCATTTTTGGGAAGACATCGATGTTTCATAAAGTCTTTTTGCCATAGGTGACCGGTTTGTTCTTTCTGTGAGGATAGGAGAGGTGAGCAGAGGCAGAGCTGAGTTCCAAGTAACCAGGTAATGGTGGGTATGTGAGCTGCAGCGGCCAAAACAGTACAGAAACTATTGTATATCTTTCCCTTTTCTGATATCAGCTAATTCTGTGAGATTCAGTCCAGTTTAGACTGTGGACCAGCTTCTTATTTGTTTTAATGGCGGTTGGCAAACAATTGTAGGAAACGTTACCACATAGCACCTCATGCTGCACAGGTCAGGCTCAGGTAAATGACGTCCTCATTTGATATTGTGATATAAATTTTTTCACCACCAGTATTACTGTAAACGAGACAATGTAGCATGCCCCTAGTGGAAACCGTCTACCGCAGAAGGTACAATCTTCCTTATCTCCTGCTTTTCTTTGATCCATTGTTAATTAATATTAACAACTAGAAAGAATGTTTTACCATGTGTGTCAGAAAGAGCCATAAATAGCCAATTTTTCATCCAATTGTTATGCAACCTTTGGGCAAACTTTTAAAATGTTGCAAAATAGAAAATGCGAAATAGGCATGTTTCTAGTGATGGGCAGATGAGGTCTCATTGGGTGTATGGAAAAACAGTGATGTTATAGTTACTTTGAAAAAGTAACTTTGATTGCATTACTGTAAAAAAAGTAAAAGTAACTTTAGTGGAAAAATAAACATTTCCCTGTGTGTTGGATAAGAAAAAAAAAGACCCTAAAAAATGGCATGATTTTTCTCTCACTTGCCGTTCAGGGCTTTGGTATGGAAGTGTTTAACTGCCAGAGCTTGGAAATAAATTCAGGAGTGGCATCTCATTAAAATGAGAAAACTTTATTATTTTAACGAGATGCAAATCTCGTTAAAAGGAGAGTTTCTTGTTTTAATGAGAAACGTTCCTGTTTTAACGAGATGAATTTTATATCTCAACAGAGAGCTTCTTGTTTTAACAAGGTAAAATCTCTGACAGATTATGACTTGTTAAAAAGGTATAAATGGGCTCACTATGACTCTACTTCTCACCCAGTTTTCTCCAGATGGCATCTCAAAAAATTTTAAGTAGTGTTTTTCTCTTGTAATCGATCATATTTAAAAGAGAAGATATTTTGAATTTTGTGAGCAGGGGTGGCATTAACAAATATTTTCCACATTTGACCAGTATTTTTTTGACAGGCTATAATTCACACCCTGTGCAGACCTTATAGACTTTATGCAAAGAGGCAACTAAAATCAATCACAAAAAAAATCCTTTCTGAGTATCATCCAGGGATGGAAATTAGCACCCGCCACTGGCCAAATGCGGGTAAAAGTATGAAGTGGCGTGTAAATTGGAGCAACGCACCCGCCATCTTGGCAGGTTGACAATTTGAACAGAAAAAAAACTGCATTCAATTTGAGCTTCTGACCAGGACAGGACTGACCATCTGGAGTCCAGACTGATGCACACACTGTACATATCTGGCGGCCTTGCGCTGTCATAATTTACCACAAAAAAAAGTATGTGGAATATATTTTTTATGACCACGACAGCCCAGTGGTTGATTTTATTGTCGGACATTGGGCTTATCCAATGAACTTCCTCGGTCCTCCTTGGCCCTTCCCTTCCCTCCAAGGTTATAAATAGAGCCAATTCTGCTAACCGGAGTCTAAGAAAAGTGAGCGGATACGAGACGGGGTTGGTCGGAACAACTACAACAAAAGTTAAAAAGCGAAAGGCTCATTCAGGAAAATGTGTCAAACTAATTGTTATGTTTATTACCACACAAACTTTGACCTGGAGCAGATTCAGTAGCGGAGAAGGAGAGGGAATTAGTGATTCCCTTATCAATAATTTTGTTGAGTTGGGTTGGGTTTTGTTGTTGTCATTGGAGGAGGAGGATGATGAGAAAGACGTGACCTGGGGCAGATTTAGGAAGAGTTCAGATTAGCTGCTGCCTGGTAAGAAGATGAGGAAATGTTCATGATATAGGAGCGTTTCATGCAGGCAGGAGGGCAGGTGTGTGTGTGCACGCGTGGGGGTGTGTGTGAGTCCGGGTAGGGTAAGACAACGCCAAGCTAGCAGGCAGTTAGAAAAACACTGGGACAATACAGGAATGATGACAGCCCATGGAATTAATAATGAGTTACCTTTTGAGATGTTTTTAATAATAAGACTAATTGTGAATTTCAATGGAAAAGTAATAACAAGGAAGACAGTTAGGAAACAGCTATTAATACAATTTAAAAATGTTTAAAAAAAATGACTGGACACATCTTAAATAAATACTACGTGGTGAAGTTGTAGCCAAAATGCTTCGCTCCTGTTCACTGATTGGCCTTGAGCGTGGACAGACAGAGCAGCCAAGAGAGAAGGAAAAGGCGCGACGTTTCAAACTCGCTGCAACACGGAAGTGATGGAAGATACAAACAAGCCGTGAACTAAAAGATGCCGGCTTTTCTTTTCTTCGGATTTCAATATTCAGCGGCAGCTCGATGGAGCAGTGAGGAATGAGTCGTTTTTGTCAACGTAGTGGAGAGAATGGAAAGCCTCGTTAGCCGCTTTGGAGCCCGACGGTGAACACCGACTCAGATGCAGCTAACGCCGCTGCTGATCTCCAGCCAGGTGAGCAGTTTGTAGATATATCTGTCTGCTTTTTACTATAGTTAAGGTTGCCTACTTACAGTCACGGAAGACATTTGAAACACAAAGTCTGCTGTGTTTTTATTGCTCAAACACAACATGCGCATTTTCTGAAGATACTCAGTTGCACATTCCTCAGTTATAAATAACTGTCAATATTGTACAGCATGTTGCCTTCATTTGTTTATATTTGATCATTTCGTGAATCTACTGTCATGAGTTGCGGGTGTTGAGGTGGTGAGGCAAAACGCTGTAGACCCAGGTAAGATGAATAATGATGATTTTAATAAAGAATAAACACAGTCCAGCAACGGGCAGCACGGCCGAGCAGAAGTCAGGGCTCAACGCCGGTAGCAACCGTTAACACGACTGGAACACGAATGACCGCAATTAGACAATTGCAAGACAAGGACCCGACAAAGAACAGACACACAGGTGAGACTAGATACACAGGAGGCCATCAGGGAACGAGAAACACCTGGGAGCAATCAAGAGGAAGACAGGACAACACGGAGACTCAGAGACACAGGAAACTCAAAATAAACACACAGAAAAACACGGAACATGACTTCTACATGCTTCGATTGTTTCTCATTTTGCTGTTGTTGCTCCTTAGTTTCCCCCATTGTAAGATAATAAAACATGTTATATGATATTCTATTATTGTAAAATGGCTAGATATCAGTTCTCTAATTAAATGGTTATGAACTATTAATTGTAGAGGACATAAAAATAAACAATGAACCTGAAGAAACGAGAGTGGTATTTTATCCATGGCTGTATGTCTGCATAGATCAAAAACTTACAAGTAATCATGTTTCGTCTTTAATTTACACAACTATTCTGGGAATTAATAATTCTGTATGTCTGGATGGTAAAAAAATGTTTGTATATATAAAGTAACATGTCTATGTTAAATAATTCCTTCTGTATATGTAACTTCCACATTAGTAACTCTGTGTTATTTGTCTACTATAAGCTCTAACATCTGATTACTTTTCCCAGGGAACAGAAGAAGAGGAACATGGCTGACATGATGGTGAACGATGAGGAAAACCATCAGAACAACAACTGGATCTCCTTCAGGAGGAAGCAACTACCAGCACTGAGATGGCAGAGCTCCATGAAGAGCTGAGGCAAACAAAAGAAAAATAAATGCTGTTGTGCTCTCAATGAACAAAGTCTCTTTTTTAATACTCTCTCCACACATTATTGTACATACTGTAGTTTGTTTGGCATTAAGGTCCTAATACAATCCTCCCAAAATGTGAGGAGCTTTCGACAGAGTGAAAATAACATTATATTATGTAAATATGTCATTGACACTTAACATTGTAGATTACCAATGAAGGTATCCAAAAGTGAATACATTATTCAGCACACCAAACATTTTGACATTATTATAAGAGTTGCTATTAACAAGAACCCAAAATACAAATCATGTTTGTTAGTTTCTACTTTGTACAACATCATTCTATCCACTCACTGTTTAGCTGTCTTCCTGGAGAATCTTCAGTGTAAGAAAGAGAGAAAATGTGTCCAAAACCTGTAACCATAATTAGTGATAAATACGATTGAGTTTAAACTTTTAAACCCCCGATCGATTCTGGGTGACCAAAATGTGAAAACATGAAGGTTTGATTAAAAGTAGAACCAGTAAGATAAAAGTAGAACCAGTCAGATTAGAAGGAACACAGCTATATTTGTTCTAAGTATAACTTGAACATCAGATGAATCATAACTAAACATATTGAGAAGTTAAAAATAACAGATTGTTAATGCACTTCAACTTTGTAAGAACAGCAGCCACATTTTTTAAAAATTAGAAATGTTTCATCAGCATATTGAGCTCATCTGATTCCTGCTCCAGAAAGGTGAAGGTCTCTGGACATCCTGAAGGTAAACACCGACTGGCAGTCAGGAAGACGGACACTGATGAGACATCTTACAACTCAGAGGCTGCAGGAAGAACCACACTGATGGTCTGCGGCGGCAGTTCACCAACATCTGAAAACACATTGGAATATATTATGAATATGTGGAATCAACACGCAGTTCTCACACTATTAAGTTATTTGCAACACCCTGATTAACATTAGTGCATGTACATTGGCAATGTATTACATGTTTTATAGAAGTATAATACAAAAATCATTGTTGGCTCACATGCACCGTCTGAGCCACCTGCTTTCCTCCCACTGCAAGGCGTACAGTCAGACCTGCTTCCCCTTCTTGCAATACGCTATCCATCCGTCTGTCCGACCCCCAGCACTCAACGGTACTCTAGGCCCCCCCTGCCCTCTTCTCCACCCCATCTCTCCTTCGACCCCCCTCCTTGTCCCCCCCCCCGCCCTTCTTACGGTACACTAACAACCCCCCAGTTCCACCCCCCCTTCCCGTCTCTAATGATACGCTAACCCCACCCTCAACCCCTCGTTCCTGTGCCACCGTTCCCTCGGCCACCCATTCTTGCTTTTCGGTACGCTCTACCCACTTCACTCTGACATGTAGCAGTGGACGACTAAAAGTTTCTGGTATTCTCAAATCCAAAACTTGTCAGCATGCTTACGGCCATAATCTTCCACTCCCGTGAGTTGTGAAGTTCTGCTGAAGAAACACATCCAGTTTTGACACGTTCTGACAACGTGTCTCTCCATGGCTCTCCAACGGTGAAAAATTGTCCTGTATACACCGTTATGCATGGGGGTGCACAGAGCCTGGTTTGACGCAGCAACGACACACACATTGCGCGTGGTTACGCATGCAGCTGGTGGATTCATGTCAAAGCAAACCCCAAAATGCCTTATATCCTTATGACACAGTGCTTCTCAATTCCAGTCCTCATGCCCTGCTTCTCTGCATGTTTTAGCTGTACCCCTATTTCAGAACAGCTGATCCAAATGATTGCATTACCTGTTCTGCAGCCATCAAGTACTGCAGAAGCCTGTTAATCACTCATAGATTCAATCCAGGTGTGTGGCAGCAGGGAAACACCTAAAACATGCAGGGCAGGGGGGCCTGAGGACCGGAATTGAGAAGCACTGTTATGACAGGACACGTGTTGGCTACAAATCTGTGGCTTTAGATTTAGTTTCCGAGTTGACCAGTCAGAAATATTCCAGAAAGAATACAGGCATGTCAAAACGAGCTCAAGTTGCTCTCTGGATAGTATTGGCTCGGAAAAAGCCATTTCATAACATTATTGGTCTAATGAGGTGTCAATCTCAAAAAGCGTCATAATGGACACCGGCAGAGTTTAATCCCTTAAATCTCAGTACCGGAGAATACATGGCAAATACGGTACTGCGGCGTTCCGGCTCAGGTTTGAGGGTTAAATAGTGTGAAATTTGAGTTGGTGAAACCTTTCTATAAATACATTTGAATTCAGCATATGTTTTAAATAAAGATGGATCCGAGACTCCTTGCATTTTGCATTCTAAAGTGATATGTTTTTGCTGTTTGGTTGCAGGACACATTTCCTTTATACAGTAAGGAGGACTCCACCATGGGGGTGAAAACCTTCACCCACAGCTCAACCTCCCACAGCCAGGAGATGCTTGACAAGCTGAATGCTTTGCGCAATGAGGGTCACCTCTGTGATGTCACCATCCGGGTCCAGGACAAGCTCTTCCTAGCACACAAGGTGGTCTTGGCATGCTGCAGTGAATTCTTCCGCTCCAAACTTATTGGCCGGCCAGAAGACGAGGAAAAGTTTGTGTTGGACCTCCATCACGTGACGATTAGTGGCTTTGCTCCGCTTCTGGAATATGCCTACACCTCCACTCTTTCCATTAGCACAGAGAACATCATCGACGTTCTGGCAGCAGCCAGCTACATGCAGATGTTTGCCGTGGCTAGCACATGTTCCGAGTTCATGAAGTCCAGCATCCTGTGGAGCCCAACGAACAACAGCAGCAGCAGCAACATGGCTGTGGATAAGGCGCACGAAGCGGCACCTGAGAGTGCTTCGTCACACTGTGCCCTGACGCCGCTGGATGGCAGTGTGTCCCCCGTGTCGTCCGACTGCAGCGTGATGGAGAGGAATGTTCCCATCTGCCGGGAATCCCGACGAAAACGGAAAAATTTTGTCACAATGACATCGCCGGAAAGCCCACTCAAATGCACTACACAGATGGTCACCACCTCGCCTCAAATCCCCAACCCGTCACCTTCGTTTTCGGATGGCCCGGCCCAGGCGGTGGAGTCTTCCCTGGCCTTTCCCTGGACATTCCCCTTCGGTATCGACCGAAGGTTTCACTCGGACAAATCTAAGCTGCCGGAGAGCCCCCGCTGTTTGGAGGCAGGTGCCCCCGGGACCTCGGAGGGCGTGGTTGCCCGCCGGCTCAGCGACTTCCTGACGTGTGAGAGCTCCAAGGTGGTGTCATCGCCGGTGGCTACAGAGGAGGAGGACGTGAGGGTGAAAGTAGAGCGACTCAGTGACGAGGAGGTTCAGGAGGCATCGTCCCAACCCGTCAGCGCCTCTCAGAGCTCTATGAGCGACCAGCAGACGGTGCCGGGGAGCGAGCAGGTCCAGGAAGAGCTTCTTATCAGTCCACAGTCCTCTTCTATAGGTGGGCTTCTAGTACCTAGAAACTCCTCTAAAAGGGCAGTATTATGTAGTTAACTTTTTTGAGCTTTACATCATGTTATGTTATTCCATCATCAAAAACATACTTGGAGTGTTGCTTTGATTCTTTCATGCGTGTTTGAGAAATCTTTTAGTCTCCTTAGCGGTTGCTAAGGTGTTTTACACATTCAGCTGTGTAAAACTCCTGGGTTGACCTAGCGCCACCTTGAAAACGCAGCTTCTCCTCTAAGTTGCAGTTTTCAAGCGTCCTAGCTTCTGCCTCACAGAGCACCCCTCCCCTGTTACTCCGCCACTCAGCTCTTTCAGACTAGCCAGCAGCAATTAGCAAACACCTAGTGCTCATTTGCTGAGCTACTACTCTCAGCAACACTGGTAAAAATGTTGATAAAGGGTCAATAGAGGAGGCATGTTGTGATGCCTCTGTTGTTTGTTGGACTCCAAATTTCTTTTTTTTTTCCCATTTTATTTTATTGATTTTCAGAACTTTATGTAAACAAAATTACAAAAGCAAGCAAATAAAAACCACCCATCCCAAATCAACATGGAGCATACATACATCCAGTCTGCATACATAAAATACAGACAATCCCAAATATGATTTAAAGTAGTGTGTCACCAAACTTTCCAGGACAACAGAGTTAACAACACATTGAAGATAAAAACAATAGTACTCAGTCCTCATCTCCAGATGATATCATAACCCCGGGGGGTGGGGGGGGCAGTTTGATACTGAAATTTCCCACTCTCATTGAAGAAAGCACTGACAAAAGCTGTGTAACATGCAGCACATGCGCACAGCATGTAACTTAACGCATGTAACTTAACAGCTTAAATTCTGTTAAGTTAGCGCTACAAGTCTGCAGTAGTTTTTGGTCTAGGAGGAAAGACTTGACAAAGGTGACAGATGGCTTACATGGTAGCAGCTTTCCTCAACAGGTCTCTGTATTTCACGTTGGTGCACTTTGTGCCGCATCCAAGCTTAGAGGATTGTGGCGCAGAGGTGGGACTGAAGTGGGAAAAAGCTGCTTGGCAAATAATAAGCAGCAAAGGGGAAAAGCAAACTGGTTCTGATCACATGAACACAATCAATGATGTGTGTATCGCGGTGACGCGCAGACTGGCAGGTTTATGTATTTGAGATATGGAGCAATTTTTCAACGACAGAAAAAAACGACACAAAAGTGAGAAAGTTCTGAAAGAAACAAGACTTATCTGCGACTGTGGTGCGTCAGATACGTTTAACCTCTGAGTGAGCTTTAATTTAGTGCGTCATTTTCAAAATATTTAACGGTATTAATGCTTGAATATTAATGTTTGTATTAAATGCCTCCTTAACAATGTTGAGCAGGTGTAAATCCAGGAAGTTTTTAATGAGGGTCAGTGATAATCTTGGGGTGTTAGTGTAAAATATGCGAATATTAGAGGTCACTACCTCAAATAGGTACATATTGAACCGTGTGAGTAAGTTGTCCTAGTACATGCTTCAAAAATGTTCTGCGTGAGACACTTCCACATCCTCCAGTTTGACAGAGGGGGCTCAAAAGTTTTACGTATGTCTGTGGATGACTTTTTACTACACTAAACAAGACTAATCATTGTCTTGTTTTCACTGACACACGTGAAGAAGTTGGTTCAAGTATCTATTGCAGAGTACAAACCAAACATAAAGACACTTGTAAAAATTAAACACTGTCAGGTGTCCCACTAAAGCATAAGGGACTAACAAAATAACTGTTTCAGCAAGCAATGTGGTATAAAATTGCTGTATGGCTCTTTACAGTCACAATGAGCTCAATTTGGCTCTTAAAGCTGCTGTATGTAACTTTTTCAAAACCGTGGAATTGGCCTGAAAATTTGAACAAGCCCCACCCTCTTGCTCTCTGCTGCATCACGCAGCCCTCCCTCCACAGCCCCTCCCTCACAGAGAAGACTAGCGTGCATGTGCAGGATAGTAAACAAGGCTCCACTACGGCGGATAAGCAGCTATAGCATCGGTAGGTATCAACGTTATGCTTTACATTTTAAAAATAGTCAGTTCATATTTGAACTGTCAAGCACAATGTAATAATGAGAACCCTAACCCTTGGAAACAGAAGTTCCAACATGACCAAGATCCTAAACATGCATCTATTTGAGCCTTTTTGTGTAATTTTGACCCTGTGGATGACTATCCAATTAGAGCTATGACCTTTATTGAAGCTGTAGGTTTTTATCAATCCATTCCTGGGGCAAGAATAGTTTAGGTGCAGCATTTAAAACCGAGAATAAACATTCATGTTGATGATGTAGGTGTTGCAGTGACTGTGTCTGTTACTATTATAGTACATGCTGTATCCCGGGAGGGTTAAGTATTTCTGAGTGTAAGACATTTTCATAGTTTCATCATATAGTTTAGCCTCCATGAATCACTCTCTCTCCTCTTCCTCCTCCCAGGATCAATGGATGAAGGTGTGTCAGAAAGCCTGCCTTCCATGCAGAGCACTTCTAACGCTGGAGGACACGCAGATGATGATGAGAGGTACCTTTGTCAGAACTTGCCATGAACGTGTCATAAGTCAGAAACAACTAATAGACATGAAGCTCATCACGGCATGTCTGGACCACCTCTGTTTAGGTAATTCATCTGGACCTGAGGTGATGCACCCAATCTAACTAGTGGGGTTTTGTTTTTTTTTGTCAAATCCGTAAGAGACATAATTGATTTTATGAGAACTGACTTCCATTCAAGAGGATCATCTGCAAATGTCAGACATAAAACGACTGACTCATATTGTCATCCTCACCTACCACTTAGTCAAGGGATTTTGGAAAGGTGTGAACTTGTCAGAACTCAGGAAGAGTTAGAAGTGCGGACTCCACTTTTTCGAAAGGATTACATATTTCCACACACCTCACATACATCCACGTTAAGGTTTTAATTGGTGGTGAAGGTTGTCAAATATCTTTTAGCTTCTTGCTTTACCCTCTGGTTACTTTTTTAACTGCATTAATGCTTTGTTCCGTTGATCTCAGAAGTTGAAGCTGGGTTTGATGTCACATCCGAGGAGATAGCGTTCCGCATTGCATAAGCAAAACTACCTTGGAATTTTTAGTTTGGACACTGTTGACTGTTCTAGCACAATCATTTGTAAAGAAGACTAACATTAAGCTCCATATATCAGTCTTATTGGAAATTGATTGATTGTGCCTAAAAACAGATGCTGGATGTGGCAGGAATTCAATCAGTTTCACAATAGTTACCAATTTTCCAAAAATCATGAACTTTCAAATTAAATATTTCATGGTTTCCCCAGGAAATATACTAAGCACGGGGGTAGGGCAATCCACCAGCGGCCCACTGAGTTGCAAAAATTTGGCAGTACGTGAGCAGGCATCATAATTTGGAAATAGTGTGAGGCCAGCGAGCAGGTTCAGGGACGGCGCAATTGGTGCGCACACCCTCGTGCCCAGTTCAATTTGTCAACTTATAAAGCTAGCTAATAGTCTTTATCCGTCGTTATCGTTGTTGTTACTGGTGTATAACAAACCTATTTAAAAAAAAAAAAAAACGCTTAATGTGGCGGACATGTAAAGCCTGGTGATCCTCCAGGCTTATGATACACTATTGGAAACCCTGAATATATTATATCACATATAGGATTTAAAGCCAAAAAGTAAACATTGCATATACGGAATGTTCCATGTATCCACCAAATCAAGATTGTCTCTGGTGTTCTTTGTTTCTGTTTTAGGCTGGAAGGTATTCAGTATCCATACCACCTCTATATAAGCCCATCGGCTCGACCTGGCACCAATGGCCCAGACCGGCCTTTTCAATGCCCAACCTGTGGAGTCAGATTCACACGCATTCAAAACCTGAAACAGCATATGCTCATACACTCCGGTAGGTGGGACCGAGTCAAACAAAAGTATTGCAGTATTGATGTTTTGCACGTGAAGTCAGGCTCTTCAGAAAGCTTCCCATTCTGCCTTGATGGACGTCAAAGCACCTGAGTGAAGCTGACCCCCTACCTTCTTAAAATCAGACAAAAATGGTGTCAAACGTTTTGCTAGATTTGAGCTGGTTTGTGCAGCAAAAATTTTTGTTTATGCCACTATCATTTTAAAGATATTAATAAATGTTTCCACAGGTCCCCCCCAACCTTCTGCCAATCAAACAAAATTGGTGTCAATCAACTCCACTTCGTTTGTGCAGCAAAATTTTTTGTTTGTGCTGCTTTGGCTTTGAGGATATTAATGAAAGTTTAGAACAAGTGAGTGAAAATATGAATTTATCAATGCTTATAATTCTTTTTTTCAAATTCATTATCAATTCAGAAAAATTGCACCATGGTGAGCAACTCCGCTAGCACTGTTCCTATGTCCGCTCATTGTCATATATAAAACTGCTGGATGTGAAGTCTTCATGTCTGTGGTTAGCAATTAACGAACAATGGGCATTACATTGTACATATTGCCTATTAATAGCCTAAAGCAGAAGATCACAAAACATCAGCTGTTTAGACACACTGAGCAATAACTTCATAAAATCGCTCATGCAGTAGTCCATACTACACCAGCAAATGGAATAGTGTCTCTAAAATTAAACCGCTGGTGATCAGGCTGTGCCAGATCACTTCAAAGTTTCTCTGATTTGTCCCTGTCATCACAAATCAAACATGAGGAAGAACCCCACTGAATCCGCAATGCCATGTATTGTATGTTGACGTTTTTATGCCGCTGAGAAAAACTGTGTAAACATACCTGCACAGATGTTGCAGTTGCTGGTATTGGGTCTGGAAAGTCAATTGTTGGTTCCTTCCCACCGATGAAACGTAAAAGGCCTATATAGTTGTCCTTGGTCGTATTTTGTGCAGCAAATCCCTTTCACTGACATCTAGTATCCAGCGTTGATATTGTTTTGTGCTACTTTGGGGTTTTGGAGATGGAATAAGAAAACTCCTGTCTTATGCTCCTGATCACCATATTCCGACATTTGTTGTGGCTCCCTTTTACACTAAATCCAACAATCGGCAAGAAATTTATTTACTGTACTGTAAATTGTCTTGAACCTTCAGTACACTGAAAGTTTTGACACTATAATTTAGTTATTTTCTAAAAAAATTCTTAGTGTTTCTATTGTATAGTTTTTCTAGGGGTGCATGATATAATGATATACTGTATATACCAACGTCAATGTTGGCCGAAAGTCATTTTTTGACATATTGGTTTTGGTCAGATAAATAAAACTGACATTAACGACCAATATTTATCTCCATATTGTTGCCATTTATTCCTGGGAGGAGAGAGGACATTGGTCATGTGTTTGTTTTTTCATATGTCAGTGACAGTGATGCAGCAAAGGATTGTGGGGAGTTCAAATGAAGTAGAGAGGTATTGGCACAGTCAGCAGGGTGCTTTGTTTTTTTTTCCAATCATCAAAAGGGTAGTGAAATGTGTGTGTGTGTATATATATACTGTATATATACGTACATATCTATATATACGTATATATATATATGTATATATATAAGATATTAGTATTTCCATCCCTGATGTTTTTATTTTATTTTTATTTTGTTTGATAATAAAAATACAATTGCACCAAGATCTTAAAAAAAAGAAGCTTTAAGTTTGAAAAGACAAAACGGAAAAATTGTTGACTGAAGAGCCTTTTAGGAGGAACAAGGGAAGAATTCTAAACTGAATTATGTTTTCCTTGTTTTGTCCCGTTCCTCCAGGCATTAAACCTTTCCAGTGTGATCGCTGTGGGAAAAAGTTCACACGGGCCTACTCCCTAAAGATGCATCGGCTGAAGCACGAAGGTAAACGCTGTTTCCGGTGCCAGATTTGTAGCGCCACATTCACGTCCTTCGGTGAATATAAGCACCACATGAGGGTCTCCCGACACATAATCCGCAAGCCGCGGATTTATGAGTGCAAAACATGCGGCGCCATGTTCACCAACTCTGGCAATTTAATTGTACACCTGAGGAGTCTGAACCATGAGGCATCCGAGCTAGCAAACTACTTCCAGAGCAGGTGAGGAGTTTGGGGGCGTTGGCCTCTCTCATTTACTCAGATCTCCCCTGGTTCAGAAAATAACTCCAGTTTAAATGCTGATGTCTGAAGTTCATTGGATCGTTGTCCTCATTTGGTTATGTTTCTGAGATGATAAGTGATTTGAAGTTTTTGCTTTCACATGTGGAGTTTAATGACTCATTCCAAATCAGGTTTTCATTTTAAGATGTTAAACCTTTTCATAACTTATTGGAGGCAGAATATTATTGACATCTGAAATTTATGCCACAAACAGTAGGGATGGTTGAAATACTGAATAGCATATAATGAAAAATTTTTTCTGGTATTGCAGTGATGATGTGACTGTAAAAAATTTTTTATTGCAGAGTGAGTATTATCATCATCGATCATTAAATTTATTTCCAAGTGTCCCATACATGATGCAGTGTTACTTATAAGAAACACAAACCATTCTTCTGCAACTGCTAAGACCCACAGTCTGGATCATTTCCGGAAGATTCAGAATTTAATGCTAAACTGCTGTTAAAGATTTTGACAACCCAACAAAAAAACATTAAGGACCAACTATGCATCCATCTTTGATTGACACCAACATTTAAAAATTTCTGTGGATGATTAAAAGCGATAAATGTATATGGAAAAAGAAATCAGTTAATTAATGTCCAAAAACCCATAGAAATTAAAAGGTAGGGTGACTCAGAGAGGAAAAAAACTTCATGTATCAGATGTTTCTTTTTTTTCCCATTTTGTTATATTACACAAAATTCTGTGTACTTTGTTCGGGATTGTATGTGGTAGATCAACATAATATGAAGTGGAGAAAAATTAACGTACATTTGCACTTTGGTTGTATTATTTTTTTGTAATTAAAATCTGCAACATGTCGCATGGATTTCTACTTAGTCCAATAGCTTAGCTTTGATATTACCGTTAAAATCCAGTGCAACCACTTTCCTTTGTAAGTCACCTGGTTAGTAAACAGACTCCTTATTTGTTTCTTTTTAACCTCAGTTTAAATCCATCTGATCTGTGAAGTTTTGTTAGAGAACATTAGTGAGTATAGATGCACCAATATGAAAAATTGAGCCAATATCTATGTCCAAAGTAAGTATTGCTGTTATGACTGATAATCATAATCCAATTATATTTAGTTGAATTCTGACATGAAGTTCCATGCGTTCAAGCTTTGCTTGCCAATTACATGTATCGCCAGTCATATCTGCCATCATTTGTATGTTTTTATTAGTATTTTATTAGGAATTTGTTGCAAGAAAAAAGTGGAAGCTACTTCCTTCCTACTTTTTATTATGATTTCCATTGCATTACAGGGTTTCCCCGAGAAAACTTGCTAAGCCCGGTGGTCGGGGCGCCCAGGCGGTCTACTGGCAGACCACCATGTTTTTGTATGAAAAGATGTTAAGTAGACAGGAAAAGTAAAAATATTACTGGGTAATTATATGGTATGGGAAAGTATCGCCAGTGAAACGCTATTTAAACCCACAACTAGTCTTAAAAACAACAAATTAAAAAATATAATTCAAATGAATATCAGTTATTTGCACTTCTGTTTAATCCAAATTGGTCACAAATACAAATTAGTAAACTGTGATTATAACTTTTTGCTTTTTAGGTTGGCCTATTAAACTACTCCCTACTCCCAGATTTCACTAACTGTAACACAGGAGCTGTTAGAGATGCTGATGTTTTTAGCAGGAAGAGGGGCCCCTAAGTCAAATTCTGCTCCAGGTCTCAGACAATGTTGAACCGGCTCTGCATGATGAGTTAAATCTGCTTCACTGTATGCAGAGCTGTGCAACAAAAGGGAGATTTAATTTAATGCTGCTAATGTGGCTTTAGTAGCTCTTCCATTTTGTCTGTTGAGTTTTTAATAAGCGTCACGGACACTTGATTGCTCAAGTTTGTTGGACGAGATTTTCAGATTTTTGTGCGGCCGTGTGCATTAATTCTGGCTGCCCAAGTAGACAAAGCATTTCATATGGTTTGTTGCATTGTGTAACTGAAAAAATAATACTACAAAATAATAAAATAATGTAAAACCAGCGTGACTACGAGGAGAGCGAGAGCTGAACCTGCATGATGTTAGTGCTGGTTCATTAACCACTACTGCTCCGGCCAACCGGGAACACAGACGTAAACTGCAGGAAAGACAGAGCCACATGCTGGGCAGTTTTGAGTTGTAAACACTACAGATAATGTTTTGTTCACAAATATAAATCAGTCTCACCACTCGCTCAACACGCACCTCTGAAAGCTCGACTACAAGTTATTCCTGCAGTTCGCATGGAGCTGCAGGAAAGCATGGCGGGCCGCCAGGCTTATAATACACTGGGGTAAACCCTGAAATATTCAGTAATAATATTGTAGTTGCATGTTTTCCTGATGTCACACAGAATATAAACCATGCCACACTTTTCAGATTTTTATTCATTAATAGTTTTTAAAAATTTCCAATTTACTTTCCTCTTACAGTTATGTGGCATTCTGAGTTGATCAATGACATAAAACAGTGGGGGGGGAAACCAACTTATGGCCAGATAATATAATCTGTCACCAAATAGATTGTTGCTAAAGTGGAAAAGGCTGCAGTATTTAATCAATTCTTAATGCTTATTACCATACAGGTGCTGTAATAACTCTTGTTAAAACCATCAGTTCCTGACTTTTATTTTAGGACAATAGTTTTGGATTGCTTAAATAAGTTTTTAGCTGTTCCAGACAATTCTAATGTTTTTTAGTTGGAATTTAGTTGTTTAGAAAGGTTAACTTTACAATAAATTAAAAAAAATGCATTTGCACATCAAACCTCGGCTTGACCCTGATCTGCCATGACAAAAACAAACTGATAACTGTCAATAAAAAGTGGTCACATAAACAACAGTTCTTAATACTGCCTCCTATTAAAAATCAATGATTCATGACAAGATGAAAAACCCAGAAGAGGGACGTAAAAGTGGAGATCAGATTTTATGAAAAGGATTTGCATTGAAGACGTATTACACTTTGTTTTCCATTGACTGGTCTGTATATCGCCTCACAATTTCCGTCTGCAGTGGGAAAGCGAGTAGGTCGTTGTGCGACTCAGTTTCACTTCTTGGTACAGTTTGTTCCCAAACCATGTCCTGCCAATTAAGGCTTCTCACTTCTTTGCACTTCTACCCAAAACCTTCCTGAACAAAACCATTTAAATAAACTCCAAAGTGTATCTTAGGCTAATTAAATGATTGATCTGATGAGCTACACAGCATCTGAACTGCTGGTTTTCCGATCTTTTCTAATCAGTCAGGCTGGCAGGTTTCCCATTATTATTAGTATTTACTAATTGTGTGAACAATTCGAAGGGCTGGATATTTTAAATATACTAAATCCATATTTATTTAGCAATGCAAGTGGGTTCTACATCACTTGTGTTGCCTTTCAAGAAATAGAAGTGGTTCATTTTTCCCAAAAGTCAAGGTATTATTTTTTATGTCTTCACAAAGAGGACGTATTAAAAATAAAAATTCAGTTTGTATTCTGTTCTTTGACCGTTTCTGTTATATAGAAACAAAAAGTCTTTAAAACATAATAGTCAGAATACTTCTTTAAGAAGTCAGACATTTTATTCCCCCCCGAACTTTTCCATTTCTTAATCAACTCAAACCCTCACAGGTTGACAGAACTCATATGGGCCATTGACTGCTCAAATGTTTTATGGTAGAAGGTCTGTGCCTGAGATTGTAAGTGTGGAAAATTGTCTGGCTGCTCAGGCAGACTCTTAATTCCCATTCTCGGTCTTCACATAAAAAAAACAATGTGTTTATTGCACTGTAGAAGCAGATTTTCAGACCAGTCTCAGATTCAGATGTGTTCAGAACTTAACCATTTCATCTGGATATTTTGCCTTAATATCCAACATCTGATCAGGTATACATGTAAAACTTCAGGTTCATTGGTTTACATTTTAAACCAGATGATAGGACTTGTTTGAACTAAACTAGAGATCCAAGACTGAGTGCACATTCAATTGAATCAGATTATGCTGTGATGCTTATAGTTGTTTTACAGACAATTGTGTGTTCATGAAATCTTATTAGGGCTGCACAATATATTGCCAAAAAGGTGTAATAATATCGGTGGGTGTAATATTCACATAGCAAAGGACTGTTAAGAGTGCAATAATTATTAGCTAATATATTCCAAGTGTTGTGAATTTGCAACTTCCGTGCTAATGTAATATTTAGTTGGGTGAATAGTTTCATGGCAGCAGAGGATCATACTTGACCTTAATAATGTTGCTCAAAAGCCTAAAGCTGACAAACTAATGGAAAGAAGAAAATAGACATATTAGCAACGGATATTGTCATCACGATACTTACTAGTATCATACAACTCTAACAATAAGAATAACTCAAATTCAGGCAAAAACTATAAATGTAAGATTCACAAAAAGAGGTCAAGTCAGTTAATTGTCCACAAGATGTCAGATAAAATGCTATTGAAGTCATCCATTGAATATTTCTGTATTTTTTCAAATTAATTCTTTTTCTAAACCTATTTCCAGTATCATTTAACCCTAAATCTGATCCATAATAAGAAAAACTATTGTAGGTGTTTTGTAAACTTTAAATGGATGCATTTAGATGAAAATGTCCCAGTACCATGGGACCAACAAAAAGTCGTAGCATCGGGCAGATGAAATGGGCATATTCCATATGTGAAACAGTATTTCATGTTTTCCGATGAGGCACCAGCTGCTGTGTTTTTTAAAAAAAAAGGGATTTCAAACATGAGAACAATGTCAGGACCAGCTGTTATACTGAAACTGAGCAAACACAGGCTTTCACATTATCGTATTCATGTCTCTTTTAGTCTTCAGCTTCTTGTTGGTGAAAACATAAACCTACGTTGGCCCAGAAGGGTCAACAAAATGCATAGACCACAACCAAAGTTATTGTAGCAAGTTTTTTTTAACTTTTATTTTAGCATAAATTTCAAGGTGACTTTTGTTGTTACGTTGTGGCTTTTGCTGAACTTTAGGTAGAAACCAGTAGTCAGCTTCTGGAAACAAGCTGCTCCTGCTCCACCAATAACCCAACCTGTCTAAAATTTCTTGGCAAAAGTCAAGTGAATTGGAACGCTTTTCTGACCTCCTCTATAATATTGTGTATTAGTTATATTACCAAAACTTTAGCAAAGTTAGATAAATGCATTTAATTTGATTATCACTCCAGCTACAGATAATCACTAATAGGTTAAAAGTCTATTTATAATATGGCTGCACAACATCACAGTAATATTGCGATATATATATATAAGTTTACAGCAGAGACAGACAACATCAAATTGTATATTGTCAGGGTAAAGTATAATGGTGATAAGGATTAGTAATCTTGTTATAATAACCACAACCTGTATGGTGGTTTTTGCTAACCCAGAAATCTGACTGATTGGGATGGTCTGTGGTTTTTGTCATCTCTGAACTGAACATATTGTTTAATATGAAAAGTGTGCTTTCAAAGTGTCAAGAAATACTCCACATCAGTCAGGACTTTATAATATTAATATTATGTTGATTATAAAGTTGTTATGTATTGTCATGTTTTTGGAATAAATTTACCAGCCTGAAAGGGTCCATCACTAATACTGTCAAACAGTGTAATCAGTGTGTTCTACTGGAACAAATTCTCTGTGCTCTGATTATGTCTGGTTCACATAGCAACATTTAAGGATAAGGATAATAAGTTTATCTGGTTCTACAGATTTCACTCCCCCACATTCAGCTATCAGTTGGGAAATCTTGCAAAACCTCACAGGACCAAACGTGAGTTCAGTGTAAACAAACGTGGCCGATTGGGAAGAAGCTACAGCGATAGCTTGTGGATTATATTTAACAGAGAAAAAAAAACAATATAAAGATGTATTCAACGTCCACAGGACTTTCAAGTAGACATGGCAGATATTTAGTCTTTGTTGAATTTTCGATTCTCCTCTTGTGTTTCCATCATTTTTGTTTCTGATTGGCTAAACGTCACCTTCAACAAGTTGCGTTGTTTGTCTTCAGGGAACACCATACACACTGCAATATTGGGATAAGATGATCCAGCATATTGAATATTCCTGATTTAAACGTGAGCATTCCTGAATGGACCAGATCTGTTAAGATTCCACACACGGCAGGAAGAAGATCTCTTAACATTTCTGTAGTCTTAGCATGACGCTCAGGAGAAACGGGGGGTGATGGTGGTGGTAAGGGGAGAGAAATGTTCGGTCACACTGTTGATTCCTGAAACAACACACAAAAAAAAACTAGTGAAAGCATGCATGAGGCTAGTGCCACCCCGCCAGACTGCACACCGGGTAAAAAACTTATGGGCTCCAAATGACTTTATTTGAGAAATATTTATTTTGGATGTAAAGACAATACAGTAATAATACTGTTTGGATTTTAGAAATTAAAATAAGATATTGTCACATGGACGTCACCATGTTGTTTACACTGTAATGCATTCTGTGTAAATGACATTCGTCTGCTAAGTCCTGATAGCATAACTGCCTACATCCAGGAAATTATGCTATTAGGTTGACGATGGGGTCGATTACACTAGCTCTGTGCAATGTAAACAGTGATGAGTAACATCTTTAAGCCTTTTCAAATTGAACTGGAGCTCATTGAAATGGCAATGTAGAAATCACAAGAGGTGATGAAGATGAGCAGGACAAATGGAGGAAGAGGACAGAGTTGGCTGAAGAAGCTGGTGCTTGCTGCTGCTGCCCTCAGCTTCATAAATGAAACAATGAATGACACGTAGCTCTGGTCGGACTGTGTGATCCGGTAAGTACTTCTGTAGCTCTGTGTCCAGTCCGGTCTTTCGTTAGGTAGCACCTGTTTGGAGTCCGATCTTCTGTCCAGTGTTAGCTCTGTGGTTTCACATTCAGTTCTGGTGGCAGCAAGTACTGAATGATAAACAATAACTCAGGTAAAGTAAGCCTTCCTGTGTTTACTCTGTAGATTCAAGTACAGAATGGACCAAAACGCATCATCAACCCAGCATGCATTGTGCAGGTGAAAAAGCAGCGACTTCCTTGGGTGAAAAATATAATGAAAGATATAAAATTTTAGAAGTAATTTTGAGTTTTTATGCATCACAAATAGAATTTTGTAGTTAATAGGAAAATGACAAAATATTTAGGCCAGCATGTTCAACTTACTGTGGATCCCTCTAAGACAGCAGGTTAGGGTTATCTTAAGAGCCATCCTGATTATCAGGTCATTCTTAAGATTGTCCGAAGAGGGAAAATCTTGCTGTGTGAACCAAGCATTAGAGACTAATTTTCATTAAAACTAACAGTCTCCTCTACTTTTACTGGTGGAACTTTCCAGATTGCATCTACTGTTTGTGCCGAGGTAAGAATGAGAAGGCAGCGAGATCACATGTTCTCTTGGTCCTTTCAGTGATTTCCTCGTGCCCGACTACCTGAGCCAGGTACAGGAGGAGGAGGAGGCACTGGGAGTTCCATATGAGCTGGAGGAGTCCCAACATCACCCAGTTTACCTGGGCAGCACCTCCAATGTCGCCGCCACCACCACTGCCTCGTCCTCTTCCTCGGTCCAAATGCCGGTCATCTCCCAAGTCTCCTCTTCCACACAGAACTGTGAAAGTTCCTCCGGCTTACTTTCGCCAGAGCCCCTGGACCCCCTGGAAGCCCCAACCTCCAATAAAACAGACGCCGATGAAACGGCAGTCATGACGGAGAACAAAATGAGTGACGGTGTCAGGGGCAGTTCTCCAGAGGAGTTTGGAGAGGAGCAGCCTAAGGAGGTGGCTTCCATTACCATAGAGTGATCCAAGTCTTCTTCCTGCCCCTGATGTTGTATTTTGCACTCAGGTTATATGGGAATATAAGTCAAAATGATCTGAAGACTGAAAGAACTCGGAGATCCACAATGCAGCCCTTATCATATGGAACAATGGAAACGCTACAGAGTTTTCAAAAGATGCTGTTGATTTGATGGCATCGTTTTACATGCAAAAACCGCAGCACTTCTTCAGATTTCACACTAGTTCATTGGCTGGGGAATCCAGATCTCACAGCCTCCTTGCTCCCTGAAAGCCAGCAGTATTTGAGCAGTTTTAACAAGCCTGTTTTTTTCCCATATGACTTGAATGCAGCACCGTCTCAAGTCAGTGAAGTGTCAGCCACTTGGAGGTCTGTCAGTTCCAAGCCTTGCTCTACTTTTAGAAAGTGCCTGAGAGTTCACACTTTAGCAAAGTCACATAGGAGAAATGAAGTGACAAATCAAGTCTTTGCAAACTGAGCTAAAATAGTCCTTGTATTACATTTGTAATAGTAATGCTAGTTTGTATGGGCAAAAACTGTGTTACTCATTTGGTGCCGTTGCTATTGGCAAATATTTCATGTCAATATTAATCTCTCCTGCAATAGCTTGTACTGTACTTCTATATGAATGCTGTGTATGTTGAGTGTTGTTCTATGATGTGTAAGATGTGTGTGTATGTGCATTTCTATGACCAGTATGAACACAGTGCATTTCCTTTTTTAAATGTTTCATACTTGAACTGTACTGACAAAGTATTCCCTAAAGTTATCTGTGCAGTGGCAACACTTTCTTGACTGGCTCCACAGTTTGACTTGTCAGTGAACACTGTTGTGAAATCCAACTCTGGTTCTACTCAAAAGCAAAATTCTCTGTTTCCAGACCCCTTAAATCCAGGGTCAAAGAAAAGATGGACAGTTTAGGATTACTTCATAAATAGGCATGGTGTTATGTGGGATTCTCATGGCGTAAAAAAATTCCTGGTATTTACATGGAGAATTAGAACCAAATGTCTGGGATCTGATCAAATTGGTTTTATTGTGAAGGAATGGCAACAACCCCTATGACTTTTCAAATAACAGAATATGGATTATTACAGCTATATTTTATCTATAACATTCATTCAGTGTCACAGTTTCATTTTGATCCATTGAAAACCATAGGAGCAGCACGATGAACATGTTAGCTAGCTCTTGCTAGCCTTTGTGGACTTATTGATCCCAGTAACTAGCTCATACCTATTTCCAGCTGCAGGTATGTATCACTAAGTTCACCCTAAATATGTAATCACTTACTATTTTACTCCAACTGAAGCTCAGCCACTTTTTTTGTCACTGTTGTTTGCAGTTGCTTGATTATCAGTCAGTACATTGCTGATGTCCGAGATTGCAATGTACCAACATTATGCATAACAACAATGTTACGCATAATGTTGTTAGCATTGTTATGCTAACATAACATTGTTGTTATGTTAGCATAACAACAATGCTAACAAATGCATTATTATTGTATTGCATTTGAATAATGGTTCCTCTTAGGTAAAACATGACAGGTTTTTTTGTTTGTTTATTTTACTTCCAGCAGAGACAAATATGTTTTCAGTAGTTCAATTTCACAGCTGCAAGTCTCTGTAGTGTTTGACGTTTTATATTTCTGCATTCATGGATTTTTTTTTTCTCTCCAAAATGATCCACTTTCTGTGGGATGAGTTAGTTAGGGGTTTGGGGAAGTTTTAACAAGTTATCTATTTAGTCAAACTATAAGTACATGTAGTTTTTAGGCTGTTATTTTTGGTTTGGATCAGGGCTCAAAAATTAATTTTTCATAAGCTTAAACTGGTCCAATGTGAAAACATCAGAAATTACTTTATATGTTAATTTATAAGTTAGATTTGAAGATTTCTATGATCAGAAATTCCTTCAAATCATTGAAGACAGGTAACTAGCAAGACACAAGGATAAACTAATACACAATGATTGCATTTGTAAGAAAATGTTCATTCATGAGTGAGAAATGAATGTTGGTAGGGATAAAATGGCATCAATCAATCATTTTTGTCATTGCAGCTGGACCATCGTTAGGGTTTACTGTAAGCAAGTCCCAAGACTGAGAGAAATATTGTGGTGACATTGCTTTAGCAATAGAGAAGCACTGAGCAGATTTAAGTCTTTCTTATTTGATTTGCAGTTTTTGTCAGATTTCAACCCTCCGAAACAGATTTTTCCTATTTGTTTTTTTTTTTTTTTTTGTAAGAACAGCATTTAGAATCTTGTTTTACTACAAGTCCTGCTGTAAACAGCCATGTTTTTAGTTTGTTTTACTTAGAAGAGCTGATTTCTCTGTGAGAGAGAGCTGTCACTGTTTAGCTGTTTTATTTTCAAACAAAGTGATTATTCATTTTAAAATGACTTTAGGATCTTATATTAGCAATTAGACTGGCTTGAGAAGTTAGAATTGTTAAAATAGAACGGACCCAACATTGACTGAAATTGTAAAAAGGGTTCAAATATTTCTGAATTCAGTATGTTCCATATAATATAGTTAGGAGTGCCAAATTACAATATATAAATAACTTATGAAATAATTATTTAAATCTGTCATTAATTTGATAAAACTGGAAATACATGCCTGTATAATTAAATATGGGATGAATTATATGGGCCTCAATTTAATTGTATTGAAGATATTTCTGCACTTTCCAGCAAAGATATTGACCTCACAGTTATATAGCTGGCATAGAAGAAGGTCTTAATTTGTTGCTTGAAGCAGCCAATCAGACGTCAGGGTCTCCAATGAATTCAAATGAAGTCTGTCTGTTTATTAGGATCCCATTGCTGTAACATGGCCAGTCTTTCTGGGGTCCACATGATAAAAAAAGTATTTATTACAAAAGCAGTTCTATACATTCAACATAATATTTGGAACACAGCATATTAATTAATAAATGTACAGTTATAACACTTTATGTAGTAAAAATAATTAAACAGGGCTATTTAAAAAGCTTTAGCATTTGTTACATTTATAACAGATGAAAGAAGTGAGTTCCATGTTTTCGTTCCTCTAACTGTCTTCTGTACAGCATTCCTGTTGCTTCGTGGAAGAGAAACAACTTTTAAAAACATGCCTTGTATTAAAATTGTGTAAAATTTGGTTAAACAAAAGTTAAATTGTATAAAATTGGGCTGCACAGTGGTGCAGTTGGTAGCATTGTTGCCTTGCAGCAAGAAGGTCCTGGGTTCGAATCCCGGTCTTTCTGGATGGAGTTTGCATGTTCTCCCTGTGTATGCGTGGGTTCTCTCTAGGTACTCCGGCTTCCTCCCACAGTCCAAAAACATGACAGTCAGGTTAATTGGTCTCTCTAAATTCAATTTAGGTTTAGGATGATTGTACATGATTGTTTGTTTTGTCTTTTTCTGTGTTGCCCTGGTGACCTGTCCAGGGTATACTCTGTCTCTTGCTCACTGACCGCTGGAGATGTGCACCAGCATCCCTCCTAACCCCACTAGGGACAAGGTTGTAAGATAGTAGATGGATGGATATATAAAACAATTGGTATTTTATAAAAAGCATAAGACAGCAATGTCTACCTTATTTTTAAACAAGGGCCATTCTGATGCTTTTTGCATCCTGATATTTGTGTATTTCATCAAGAATAGTGCTGTACCCAATGTTACATGTTTTAACTTAAATTTTATATAACTGTTTATTTTATTTATTTTTCTTTTTAAATAAATTAATTAAATAATTATTTCATAGGTCACTCTCCATAGTTACTACTTCCTTTGTCTTTAGTGCAACCTGATAGCTCTTAGGTTTGGTGTGTTCACTGACCAGTGAAAGGTTGGAATTTTGAGTTTCTGACCCTGTGCATCTATTGTATTTATGGAGCAGCTGGTGCATGCTAATGTATGGGTGTGATTACTGAGTACATAAAGCCGGAGCTGGTTTCATGTTTTATAACAGCGTTCCATTTGTGTTGCTGTCCTGCTCATGTGGGTAGCGGTGCCTGTGTCTGGAGGAGGGAATGACCCCCATGGTGATTCTTCATGAATGAAATGCTACTGACAGTGACTCTGTTTCTCGTTCTTGTTTTGAGATTAGTTCATTCAGTGTAGGACATAGGTGCTCACATACAGGGTTGATTGTAGAGGTTGGCTTCAATAGTGCTGTTATGGCCACGTCCTGAAACCAGTCAAAACTGGTGGTACCTTGTGCCATCCTCACAGTCACTTTTTTTGGTGTTTGTTTTAAATGTGCCATTTGCCCTTTATATCTGGGTAGAAATAATTTTTTTTAAACGGGACCAAATGTTCTCTGTCTCACTGGGGATTTGCCATGGCAATCAGTTATTGCACATGATGGAAGAAAAAGATAATCATTCTAAGTAGTTCATGCTGTTCAGCATAGGGGTCCTGCTGTTGTGGCTCTTAAAACACTGTATGGTGTTGTGCATTTAAGAGGCTAGCCTTAGTAAATGGACCTATTTTCTCTAGTTGCACAATATCACAATGTAAAAAAAATCTATCCTCCTTGTATGTCATGCTTTTCAGTTGTTGAGCTTTGTGTCTGTATTCTTATTCTAACATTTTTTGTTGTTGTTTTAAATGATGAAATGCTGCTGTTTGTTGAAACGCAAAAGTGCCCAAAATATTTTTGTGAACCGATGGCGTGCAATAAATGGATCGGTGTTGTTTCGATCTTTGTCTTTGGAAGTATATATATATATATATATATATATATATATACAGTACAGACCAAAGGTTTGGACACACCTTTTAATTCAATGAGTTTCCTTTATTTTCATGACTATTGACATTGTAGATTCACACTGAAGGCATCAAAACTATGAATAACACATGTGGAAATATGCACTAAACAAAAAAGTGTAAAACATCTGAAAATAGCCCTTATATTCTAGTTTCTTCAAAGTAGCAACCTTTTGCTGTGATTACTGCTTTGCACACACTCTGCATTTTCTTGATGAGCTTCAAGAGGTCGTCACCTGAAATGGTTTTCACTTCATAGGTCAACCTGCCCTGTCAGGTTAATAAGTGGGATTTATTGCCTTATAAATAGTCATGAAAATAAAGGAAACTCATTGAATTAAAAGGTGTGTCCAAACTTTTGGTCTGTACTGTACATATATATATATATATATATATATATACATATATATATATATAGTCCAAAGGAATGTAAGATTCTGTTTTGTTTCAATCAAATGTGACTGAAGGTGCGCCACACAAGCAGAAACCCCCTGATTTTTTTTGATCTGTGAAACAAGGAACATGGCTTTGTTGCTGAGCAACTGGTTCTTTTCAACTCCGAAGCATTTTGTATTTTGAAAGTTTGCATGTTCATATTGTTCTGTGAAGTGACAGAGAGTATGTGTTGAGTTGGTAGCGAGGCCTTATGACTCTTCAGCCAGTGTAGCTCTGATATGGACAGCATGCCCTCTTTTATTCTGTACATTATCCCTTTTTATGTGCAATGTTTTGAAAATCTCTTGATTACATATAGGACATGCCTTCTCAGTGTACACTTGATGTGGTATACATGCTCCAGTCCGTATGGTTTATTTAACAGTAGGAAAATTCAGTAAAAGCTCCACATGATGACATCTATTTTTGGTGACTTTTTTTGTATTCTAGTTGCTATTTTAAGGCATCTTTGGATATTCTTGTTAAATGTGAATGGGCCACTTTAGTCTTTGTACGTATGGGAGGACCTTGGTAGTCTTCTTTTTGTGACTGTCTGCAGTGTTAGTATATATATTAATATATAAATGTACAGTATATACACTCATACTATGTTGGATATTCTTTATGCAGTAGACTACTTGGTTTCAACCTGCTTTCTCACAGATGTTGTGTTTTGCGTCTTTGATACTGTATTTCAACAATGTTTTGGAGAACCTGTACACAGATGTTTCAGCTAATTCTAGACTGTATTAAGTGTTTTAACTGGATCATATTCCATAGTTGGCAGTGAGAAAATCCAGCAAAGGCACTCTTTATGGAAGAGTTTATGGTTGTTTCAAATTTTTGCTATTGTTCTGGCTTTGCAGTCTTGTTGTTCTTATAAAAAAGAGCTGTTTTTGTATATGTATAACATGTAAATAAAATGACCTGAGTCGGAATAAAAAATCTGTTTCCATGAAGATTTCTTTAGTCCTTAAGTGTTAAGTGTCTATTATTTATATGTATTAAATATGCCTAAGTTTTGTCACATGCTCAACCACAACCCTTAATATATTTATTGGGATTTTACGTAATAGATCCAACACCAAGTAATGTAGAACTGTGACGTGGAACAATAGGATCCATAACTTGATAATAAATAAATCCATTGACAGGTGTCTTTGCATCCTTAAAAAGTCTGAAATCCATGTACCCAAAATTAAGCCTTTAAAATGTCTTAAATTTCAAAATTGACCTTTAATATCTTAATCACAGGTCTTAAATTTTGTGTTGACATTGCTATTTAATCTGTATGTTCTATGTATTATTTTTTCTAGTGGCATTTTCTGTAAGGCAAAAGTTTGAGTCACCCTCATACTTATTGTGATTTGAGGCGGTTGAAGCTACCGCTAACTCACTGCAAACATATTTAGTCAGCTAGCACTTTTGCAGCTATCATTGGTAAGTGCTAAGTCTGACCCACTGGCTGGAAGAAGTTGTGGACATGTAGGTCTTAAATTCCATTAATAATTGTCTTAATTTGACTTGGTGACTGTGACAGGCGTTCGCGGCCCTTAGTTGATTCTCTGTTGCACCAAATTTAATTCATTAAACAGTGCTGGTTCTGTTGGGCCTCAGTGCAGCTTTTGACACTGTTGACCATGACATATTACTGAATCAACTGGAGAGCTGGGTCGGACTCTCCTGTCCAGTGCTTAACTGGATAGAATCTTACATAAAGAACAGGGATTTCTTTGTTTCAATTGGAAACTTCTCATCAAAGAGGTCAAAGGTCACATGTGGGGTACCCCAAGGTTCAATCCTAGGACCCCTCTTGTTCAATATTTATATGCTCCCACTAGCTCAGGTTATAACAGAAAATAATATTAGCTACCATAACTATGCAGATGACAGACAGCTCTACATTACGATGTCACCAGGTGACCTTTGACCCCATCCAAGTTTTGATTGTTGATTCTATATTGCATTGTGTTTCTGTGTTTGATATGATGTAAAGCACTTTGAAATGCCTTACTGCTGAAATGTGCTATACAAATAAAATTTGATTGATTGATTGATTAAATTATTCATACTACTGGAAGATTTTGCAATACAATTTATTTAATTGAACGAAGAAGTTAGTTTCTAACAAAAAATTAGACTGGCACCGCTTAAAAGGATATAAACATACCTGTCAAGTTTCCCGTTTTGGCCCGGAAAATATTCTACCCCTCTGACCTGGCAGTGCTCCCATATCAACATTTTCCAATATAAGAGTAATTACGCCATGCCTCTCTCCCCTCTGACAGTAGTCAGTCCCTGCTGTACTGATTAAGAGTTGGTCAGAAGGAGGCGTTAAGATCTTATGTTCATGTAGTGTCATACAGACTGTGTTCAATAAAGTTGGATATAGAAAAATGGTACTCTGTGAGAGTCAACTGAATACATGGTACCAGGAGTGGTTGATGAAAAAAAGAATATCGTAAAGTATGCTTCATAAGAATTCCCTGCATATGGGAAAGATTGCAGAAAATAGAATCATTATGCTAAATGGTGCTATAGGAAGAAAGAGTGCATTCTGTGGAACAATTGAAGTCAGAAACATACAGGGTGGAAACAGTAACACTCAACACAAGTGACATTGAGGATGAGTGAGTAGCAGATTTGCACATAAATGGAGTTACTGTCCCAATGACAATAAATACAGGTGCACAAGTATACTGTCAATGAAATATCAGTAAAAAGCCCACGGTGAAACCTAGGAAGCTATGGCTGAGAGCTTTCACCAACCAACCAATCCCTACCAAAGGAGAGTTTAAAACAACTCTTTCAGGAAAAGGACTCAGCACACTGTTTGTTCTGGTTGAAGTAGACAGACAAGCTGTTCTAGGACTGAAAGCAAGTGAAAGACTATGACTTGTTAAAAGTGTTCATGTCGTCGATAGCACCCTAGTGACACCTAGAGGCAACAAAGAGAAGTAGGACGACGAAAATCAAGGTTCACCAGCAGAGATCATGGCTGAGTTCAAGGATGTGTTTCATGGTGTAAGATGTCAACCAACCAAATATAAAATACAGCTGAAAGAAAATGCTGTGCCAGTCATCCATGCTGAAAGAAAAGTACCAGTAGTGCTGAAAGAAAGACTGAGAAAAGAACTTAAATCACTCACAGACAAAGGAACTGTGAGAAAATTTGAAGAACCTACAGACTGGTTCAATTCATTTGTTATTCCGCAAAAGAAAAATGGAGATTTAAGACTCTGCATTGACCCAAAAGATCTAAACAAGTGGCTCAAGAGAGGGCACTACAAACTCCCAACCAATTCAGACATAACTAGTGCAATGGCAGGAGCAAAATTCTTTTCAAATTTGGATGTATCTTCCAGGTTTTACCAGATTAAATTGGATGAAGAAAGTGTGCATTTAATAGACCGTTTTTCAGACACCGTTTTTCGCATGCCCTTTGGTATTGCACCCGCACCCAAAGTCTTTCACAGAACTGTGAAACTGTTTGGTGGAATGGAAGGAGTTGGAGTGTTTCTGGATGATGTAGTTGTGTGGGAAACTACAGGGAAGGAGCATGATGAAAGATTGTAAAAAGTGATGGAAAAAGCACGAGAGTCTGGACTGAAGTTAAACGAACAGAAATGTCAGTTTTTAGTGTGTGAAATTACTTAGTTGGGGGCCAAACTGTCAGCTGTTGGAATCCAGCCAGACCCCGAAAAAGTAAGAGCAATAACTGATATGTCACCAGCAAAGGACAAAATCAGCCTCCAAAGAGCTCTAAGTTTAGTGAATTATGTGGGCAAGTTTATTCCAAACTTTTTAGCAAAAATAAAAGCACTGAGAAGCTTGTTGGAGAATAAAACCAAATGGAAGTGGGAACATTATCACGAAGCTGAGTGGGAAATGATGAAGAAGAGCCTGACAAAAGATCCAGAGTTAAAGTTTTATGACCCTTCTCTTCCAGTGAAGTGTCCACCAACACATTGAAAGATGGACTCAGAGCAGTCTTGCTTCAACAGCATAACTCAGCATGGATTCCATTTGCCTATGCTTCACGGACAATGACATAAGCTAAAAAAATATATATGCACAAATTGAGGAGACACTGGGAGCAGTGACTAGAAGTTTCATGAATACATCTATGAAAGAGATGTGGTGCTAGAGACACATCACAAACCATTGATTGCAATCTCAACTAAACCACTAGGAGATGCACCTCCATGAATACAAAGACTAATGCTACGGCATTAGGCACGTGCAGAGAGCGATGGTGAAGGGGGCTTGATGTTGTACAACATATATGTCGTCAAATTTCTACCTAGCTCCTGCCACTCCAGTCAGGCATATTTCAGCAGTGACTGCAGAGTGAACCTGTGAACACATTAAGGAGTGCAACAGGGCTGACAATGAAGAGCGACAATCGGAAAAAGAAATCCACCCCACAAAGCCCAGGCAACCAAAACAACCTCTGTGGTGCTTATTACAGTTGAACAGTCAGGGAACAGAAAAACCTGGTCCCAGACAGACCTTATGAGGCACGCTATCCGATGCCTCATAATTTAAATCTCCCTATTGGCCTCTCACATCCAGTAGATAAATGCACAGCGGAGCAGCTCTAGCTCTTCATGCAAGGCTGGCCCAAGATAATATGAGGCAGAATCTGATTTAGGGGCCTCTACCCACTAAAAACATCAGCATCACTAACAGTGTTTAAAAACAGATTTAATGAAGTCACTGAGAGGTTGCCCAGGTTAATTGGCATCCATCCATCCATCCATCCCTTCCTCCCTCCCTATCCCAAGTCAGGTTGTGGGGGTAGCAGCCTAAGTAGAGAGGCCCAGAATTCCCTTTCCCAAGCCATTTCTTCCAGCTGAGAAGCATATTCCCTCCAGTGTGACCGGGGTCTTACCCTGGGTCTCCTCCTGATAGGACGTGCCCAGAAGACCTCACCAGTAACCAGATGCCTGAGCCACCTCAACTGGCTCCTCTCAACATGAAGGAGCAGCAGCTCTACTCCCGGATGACTGAACTTCTCACCCTATCTGTAGGGAGAGCCCAGACACCCTACAGAAAAAAAGTAATTTTGGCCGCTTGTATCTGTGACCTCGTTCTTTTGGACATGACCCAAAGTTCATGACCATAGATGAGGGTAGTAACGTAAAATTGGCAATCAGTCACTGATTATTGGCTGTTATTTGCTGTGATGCATTTGCGAACAAATCCAGCTCAAACACAAAGATTACAGATAGTACCATATTGTAGCTAAGGTAACACAACACAACAATCAATCACTTATTACAACTAAACCTTAGAGATCAGGCCTGAAATCTGGGAGTAGTGATGAACTCTGTCTTTATGTGGCTCTGAAGGTTCTGGTCAGTCTCAAAGTCGGCCTTCTATCACCTGACGAACATCTAGAGGACTAATGTCTCAGTGAGATCTAGAGAAACTCATCCAGGTGTTTATCTTTAGTGGCATTGATCACTGCAACAGAGTCTTCACAGGTCTGTCCAACAAATCAAGCCTCCAGCTGCAGCTGGTCCAGAATGCTGCTGCTGATGTTCTCACTAAAACCAGGAAGATAGAGCACATGACACCAGTTTTAAAGTCCTTCTTCTGTGGCTCCCAGTAGCTCAGAGAATAGACTTTAAAATACTGTTGTTAGTTTACAAATCACTGAACAGCTCAGCACCACAATACGTTAACGATCTGCTGTTGTTGTATCAACCTTCCAGACCTCTCAGGTCTTCTGGTTCTGGTTCTGGTTCTGCCCTGCATCCCCAGAACCAAACATGGAGAAGCAGCTTTCAGCATCTATGCTCCACAAATTTGGAACAAACTTCCAGAAAACTGTAAAACAGCTGAAACACTGAGTGCCTTCAAATCTCGACTACAAACCCACCTGTTTAGAGTTTTATTTGAAACATAATCAACTACAAATTTAATGACGACAATTGACTTAATGTCATGTTTTGATTGTTGTTTCTATGTTACATGACTTTGTGTTTTTATGATGTAAAGCACTTTGAAATGCCTTGCTGCCTGAAAATGCTATAGAAATAAAATTTGATTTTGATTCGATTGATCAAACTATCAAGATATTTCTGTGCACCTTTAAAAAGTAAACTTCCTAATTAAATCCTACAATTATAATTTTTTATTTATCTTTGCTGAAAGGATTAAATAAAAGTTAGTAGCATTGTAATTCTCAAACAAATCCTAGATCTGTCAGAGGTGCTAGCATCAACAAATTATCTAGAGTTAATTCCTCTAAGCTTTGGTGATTTTTAAAGCAGCCTGCAGCCAAGTTGCTATGGATCTTAAACAGCCAGATATTATTAGGGTTTATTTAGTAAAATAGCTGCAAATAAACCCAGTGACCATCTCTGTTATGATTGGTATAACAACTACAGTCTCAAATCAACATGTCCCTCCAGCTCTGTCAGCAGTAGAAACGCCTCAACAGCAAAATTATACTTGTTGGGGAAAACTTAGACTACCTTTGCTTTGCATTGTCCCCACATGACGACAATGCTACAGTATGATCCGATTAAATATTAGATTTTAGATTAATATGAGTTAATATACTCTTTTTTTAACTTTGAGCACCTGCCCCTCCAAAGGTCTCACACAGCCACTCACTGGTTGCTGTGGTGTCCTTCCAGTCATCCTTTCAGTCCTTTGACCTCATGTGTTCTTTATTCCTCATGATCAACTGAAAGGTCCGAACTTGGCTTTAGGGAACTGAAGTCAAGCTACACTGTTACACCCTTTGATTCACCCCAGGAGGCATTCATAAACCTATAAAATACTGGTGGTAATATGGTTCTGATAATAAGAATGAGTTCATTGTGTACAAAGACTAGAGGCATTACAAGATCCTCTAGTGGCATTGCCCTCATCCAGTCCTCAAGACTGTCTTTAGATGCCTCCTACATCCATATAAAATGGCTCATCAGCATGTGAATATTATAAGATGGCACCACTACCTGTGTGACATACTTTGTTAGCACACCGAAGATGGTTATTGTGGCACTGTATTGTGAAAAGATTTTTTTTTAATCACCAAAGCATCTTCTGTGCCCACATTCTCGCCACTATCCCAGTATGGTGTTAAGGAAATATGGATATTGTTGAGTGTTTAATATGGCTAATCTCATGCCATGTGCGTTTAAGAGATAAACATTCCTATTTGGACAAATGTTAAGCAGAGATAAACATTCTCCTGGCAGGGCTGTAACTTAGAGCAGCCACAAAACACTATTCTCTTGAAAGGCTTTAAATTAGCAGGCCATAAATAATATCTTCCCCTGCCTAGAGGTCGGAGGTTGGGGGTTTCCCAGGGGCTCTGAGCTGCATCTGGAGTTGATCACAGATTTCGAATCTTGGAAACATCTATGTTTAATTTCGGATACACCTTTTAAATATTGTTCGTGATAAGGCAAAGATTCAAATCTTGGGAGATGCTGAGTCCAAAAGAGTAAAATAGGTTTTGTGAAATTAACTTATAACTTTAACAACTAAAATGACTCTTGAGTTTGGTCATTAAAACTTAGGGGAAGGTTGACGTTTTTCCAAGGTGGCTCTCTGATTGGTTGAACAACGGAACGCCTTCGTTGCATAAATTAAAATACGGAAACACCCCTTTGTATTAAGAGGACATGTAAAGAGAAAGAAAAGAGAGTTTTTTCCATCTTTTCTCCACGTGGGCGCCTTTGTCTGTCTGTGTGTTTTGTGTTTGTTTTTGTCTCTCCTTGTGTGTTGTTATTTTGTGAGAAAATGCATATCTCTGTATCTCTGCAGCTTTGTTGTTCATTGCTTTGTTTATGAATTAAACTCTGTGATCTGTGACGTCAACACGCCTTGTTAGTTTCGTTTTACAGCTGGCCGCTGCTCGCCGAGAAGAACCCGGCTGTGTTAAGGAAGAGACGAGCCAAACGTTTTGTTCAAAGTTTTAATAAATTCTTCCTCAATAATGGGTTGGACTCTGCCAGCACTGGCTCTGGTCACCTATCCCGTTTGTGATGAACAGAGAATGATGTCTAGCTTGGGAACCTAAGGGTGTATGGAGGAATTTTTCTGCCATAATCAAAGAGCATACACTTTCAGTCTGAAAGCAGGATTTAATGTCTTTTCTTCTCAAAACTTTTAATTCTTTTTTTTATCGCCCCACAAGGGGTCTTTTTGTGGGCTCTAGTGTCCCTTTTTCAAAGTAGACTGACAGGAAAGGGGGAAGGAGAGGGGGGAAGACATGCGGTAAACGTCGTCGGGTCCGGGAGTCGAACCCGCGACAGCCGCGTCGAGGCTATGTTTTGCCTGAATGTGGGTCGCGCTAACCCCTCCGCCACCATGGCACGTCCCAACTTTTAATACTTTTGCTTACATTTTCATTTTGAAAGCAGTACTTCATGTCTTTCTCCTCAAAACTTGTAATGATTGCACTCAAAACTTCTCCTCATGCTCAGACTTAGTCTCTGTTTGCTTAAGAAAACATAGAAGCACCTTTTGGCACAATCGCCTGGCAACCTCTCAGCCAATAGAATGAAAGTGTTGTACTGGGTGCATTTGTTTCCTTATAGCAGGTGTGTCTGTGTGGTTACTATCAATTGTAGCGACCCGCACCTGGGAGAAACAACGACGGGAGAAACAACCACTGGGAGAAACAACGACGTTAGCTTTCTGCTCTGTAGTACATTAAACATCCACCAGCAGAGCTACTGGTCGCTAACAGCTACTGATCTTAGGCAGGAGTTTGTTCATCCAACCAAAGGTCAGACAGACAGATAGAATGTGGGGAATATTTTGGTTGGGTGAACAAATCCCCCCCCCCAGCCTCCAGGTTGTGTGTTACGGCCCTGCATTTGGTGTCAGAGTGCAGCGCTCCTCCTGCGGCTCCACAATTCAGATGGCTGCTGCACAGATTTGTGACACTTATCTTAATATTAATAATTATAATGCCGTTTAGTTGCACAACTTTACAGACTCGTTCGTTCATAGCTGTTTTCACGTTTATTGTGCTGTTCATATTAGTCTCGATGTTTCCAATGTTCTGGATAGCTCGACGTGATTGACTGGTAATATATTAACTTGACATTAACAAAAACACAGCGGGACGGATCATCCGGGAAATGATGGACAGGGAGAGCCTGACTAAAACTAATTGGAGATCAGACACATTCTGGGGTTTATGTCTGCTTATTTCCAAGCCCAAATGAGCAACTTCACGTTCAAAAACCAGCCCAAAAACCAGCGACTCATTAAATTTGCTAGTGACTTAAAAAAAACAAAAAGCCCACAGCCGCTTACAATAATAGGACTTGGCGACAGAAACTCAAAATAGTTACTGTTTTTCTACCAACAAAACGTGCGCCTCCCTCTTCCCTCCATTGTTTACATTTTTGTCGCTGCTGATACTGTCGCATAGAAACGGTGATCACTCGACAAGATGCGTAAGGGAAATAAAATTAAATTCCAACAGAAAATAGTAACGCACAGTAACGAAAAATGATTTTGATAAGTAACTGTAGTCTGACTACTGGATATGAAATAGCAATGTGTTAGATTACTCGTTACTGAAAAAAGTGGTCCAACGTCAGTAACTAATGTTTAATTTCTTACTAAGTAACGCGTTACTGACATCACGGGTAGCCACATAGGCACACATTCTAGAAGGAAACAAATGCACCCAGTACAACACTATAGGGTTACCCTAGACTGAGAGGTTGGCTAGGCTAGTTATTTTCAGAAATAACTTGAATCTGACAAAGGTATTAATGAATACAAATTCTATTTAAATGAACAAACGAAAATCAGACATTGCTTTTCAAACATGCTTTAAGAAAATTAATTTAAAAAATGAACTCATGAAACAGACCTGGGCAAAAATAATGGTACTCTTAATCATTTGTTTCACAACCTTTTGAGGCAATCACTGCAATGAAACGATTCCTGTAACTGTCAATAAAACTTTAGCACCTCTCTACAGGTATTTGGGCCCACTCCTCATGAACAAACTGCTCTTGTTTTCTCAGGTTTGTAGCCTTTTCCAGACGGCAAGTTTCAGCTCCTACCAAAGATGCTCAATAGAATTCAAGTCAGGGCTCATAGAAGGCCACTTCAGAAGAGTCCAATGTTTTTTCTCTTAGCTATTCTTGGGTGCTTTTGGCTGTTATCCTGTTGCAAGGTCAATGTCCTGCGACTGAGACCAAGCTTTCAATGGGCAGCACATTTCTCTCTACAATCCCTTGATAGTGTTAAAAAAGAGGTAATTTAATGCTAGCTTTGGACAAAACGTTTGGCTCTTTCCTCTTTAATTTTTTTTCCGGGATCCTCGACGAGCGGCAGCGTTCTGCTAAAACGAAACAACAACAAAGCGTGTTGACGTCACAGATCACAGAGTTTAATCTCACACAAAGCAACGCATGAATCAATTAACAAAGCTGCAGAGAAACAGAGATATGCATTTTTCTCATAAAAATAAAGACACACAAGGGGAAGACAAACAAACATAAAACAAAGACAAAAAAAGGCAAAAATTAGCGGCCGCTGTCTCTCTCTCTTGGTGTGCTCCGTGTACGTAATTTTATACCAAATAGGTGTTTCCCTATTTAATTTATGCAGCCAAGGCGTTCCTCCCATTGACCAACTAGAAACTCCCTCAGCCCTCAGAGAAACTTGGAAACTCCCCTCATTTATGGCAAAGGTGTCTGGTTTTTGTCTAAGCAAAAGGGCGGACCACTTAGTGCTCATCTCTGTCTGGTACGAGCAGATCCCTGATGCCAAAAGTCCTAAGATGAGATTTCACAGACACCTCTGACGTCTCTTCCCCCAAACTTCCTTAGTTCTCCCCATTTGAATGTAAATTTTATTGCTCTGTCTGTGGGGGAGGCCCCTGCTTGGCTGAATGCTTGCTATTTCAGCTCCTTCCCAAATGCTCAACACAAAACTATTCCAAATAAGAGTGTTGGCTATACCTTTACACATGTCGTAAGATTAACTGTATTAAGCACCAAAAATAATCATTTTTCCTTAACAGTCCCCCTTTTGAGATCTTCACCAAAGATCTCAATAAAAATTGATTAAGCCTTCTAATACAGAACCAAAACTATGTATTAAACTAATAAAAAAGAAAAAACAAACAAAAAATAGAAAACAAAAGATTGACATACCCTAATTATATACAGTCCCCCTTTTTAAACAAAACCCAAGGGTAAGAAATACTTATCCTTACAAAAATATAAAATCATACAACCAAAAACACAGGACAAACAAAAACCCAAAGTATAAAATGAAAAATAAAACAGGGACATACATAGAAAAATTCGTAAGAAATGGTCTGCAACTTAAAAGACAACATTCACCACAAAATTACAATCTGTCAAAAATGAGAAACACAAAATTACAATCTGTTGCTCGTCTTTTTTTTTTTTTTCAATGTCCATCGACAGTCTCTCAAAAAATATGAAGTCTTCGTCAGGAAATGTTCAAAAAAATGCGCGCAAAAAAACCGAAACGAAAGTCCTTTTCAGAGTTCGCAACGAACGAAAACACGCAATAAAAAATTAGTCAATGATGATCCTCTTGTAGCCTGATCTCCTTCAGTCGGAAACCTCGGGTTTCCACCTTAGCGGCCGTTGCTCACTGAAAATTGGATTATTATGCCAATATAACCGTGAGTTTTAAGGAGAAGGTGAAATCTCCTCGTGAGGAAACTAAATCTTGTGAAATAACCTGTCACAGGTTATTAAAACAGACATTTTGTTTCAACATGAGTTTCATTAGCATCAGAAACACAATTACAACATTCTTTAATATCATCTTCATTAATGTCAGCATAATCAAACAATGGTTTCACCTAAAAAATAAATTTATTTTGTCATTTTCCATCAGAGAAATTACTTTAATCTTTTATCAAAGAACGCAGACTTTGAATGAGACCACATCCACAGCACACCAGGAAAACTGCTGCAAAGCTGTAATGACAAAACAGAGTTCAGAATTTCCAAAGGCATCATTCATTTGTGTAGTCATCACAAACATCTTCAATTCACTGTGTGTCCGAGTGAACTCTCCAACGCTCGTGGCTCTGTGGCTGCTATCGTCGAAATAAGTGTGTAACCGCTTCTCCAAGCCGTCACACTCCTCCTTGAATGACAACAGCCTTTGTTGCAGAGTCCAGAGTCCTGCCTGGAGCTCGGAACTCCAGGCCACTTTGTGTGTAAGAAGCCATGAGCAACACATCATGCAAAGCACATCTCCTAGTTGTCCAGTTCTGCTCATTAAACGGTGGATGTGATCCATTCAATCTACGTTTCAATTATTTTATATCATACCTCCAACTGGTGGAAAATACCAAAACCTTGTAATCACTTGCTTCAAAAGACATGTGTCCAAAGTAATGTTTTGCCAGAATGTTCAACAAATGCAGATCTTTTCTTAAACCAATCTTGTAAAAATAGGATTAAACAAACGAAACAAAACAATAACAAAAGCTTAAAAATGTAGTTGTAAAGCTTACATTTACCATCAAAACAATGAATATCAGTGTGAATTAGACAGTCCAGTTTAAATTACTTTTATAGAACAAACTAGATCTTACTGGTTGTTTTTGTCTAAAACATTCAACATGCTTTCCTTAAACAAAATTCAAAAGAGTTAAACCCGGAGAAATTATAATGTCAACTTAACAAATCTAGACATTTTCAAAATATACCAATTTTACCTAGGTCTTTTACTTGTCGTTGAATTTAAAGTTCTATTCAAAATCGTTTTAAATGGATGTAAATCAAAACAAAAATCAAGTTTAGAAAAATCATTATAATCCCACCTGTGTACTTTTACTGATTAGTGATAACTTTAATCAATAACAGATTCTTCAAAACATTTCTTAAAGCATTCTTGCTCCATTAAATTAATGCTCTGAAAATGGCTAACACAATAATATTTTTAATTTCTATAATTATTTTCCCAAGTTAATTTACCAAAATATGCTTCATTAATCGCTATAAATTTGTTATCTATCGTTTCAAAATACTTTAGCCCATTGTCAGAACATCTTTTAATGGAGAACAACTCAAATCCATTTAAAATAAGCACATATATTACCAGACCATATTTTCCTTTCACTTTTATGTGTACCACAGATCAGACATGTTCTTCAAAAATTTTGTTTAAGTAATATAAATTTCAGTAATCTAATTAAGTAATATAAAAATAAACCCATAACATATTCTCCCCCTAGATGATACATTACTTGCTAATGTATCACAATTTCTACTATGTTAAATAACGATGTTGCTTAAACAGGGTTATTATTTCAGCTGAGAAAATCCGCCCATATTCAATGCTGCCCCCGTCCTAAAAGGCAAACTCTGAAAACAAACAGAACAATTTATTTTAGCATGCTTTAAACCAGTGGTCCCCAAACTACGGCCCGCGGGCCAGATGCGGCCCGCCTCCACATTTGGTCCGGCCCCCTGAACAATACCAGAGTATTTTCATATATGTGCATTTTTATTTGATAAGTTGGACTTTTGCAATAAAATGTTCCTTAGTAATGAGCTTTATTTATTATTAACTATTAGTTAGTAACTATTTTATACATGCATATAATTGACATATATCAGTTATATGCATGACATATAACGTATAACAACATATATGCGTAACATATAACAGACCCCAGAAGGGTGGATGGTTGTTGCCTATCTGGCAACCCCCATCAAAAAATCTTAAACCCGCCCCTCTCAAAGAGCAAACAGAATAATGGCGAAAAGATTAGGTAAGAGAAAAATTGATTCAGAATGCAGGGCATTTAACCTGCAAAGGACAAACGATTATTTTTTTGTCCAATGCAAAGAAAAGGCTGTCTGTCTCATCTGTCAAGAGGCGGTGGCGGTATTCAAAGAATACAATCTGCGGAGACACTATGAATCCCATCATAAAGACAAGTATGATAGCTTGCAAGGCCAAATGCGAGCAGACAAACTCTCAAAGCTAAAAAGTGGATTGTTAGCTCAGCAGAATACATTTGTACGCCAAGTTCAGCTGAACCAGTCATTTGTTCGGGCCAGCTTTCGGGTTGCTCAACTGATAGCAAGCAGCGGTAAACCTTTCACTGACGGAGAATTTGTCAAGAAATGCATGAGAGCTGTAGCGGAGGAGGTGTGTCCCGAGAAGAAAGACGTCTTTAATGCCGTGAGTCTATCAGCCAGTACAATCACCAGACGCATTGAAGAAATCGGCGGTAATATATATACCCAGCTGCAGCAGAAGGCGAAAGAGTTTGAATTTTTTTCGTTAGCACTGGATGAGAGCACGGACGTGCAGGACACCGCGCAGCTGCTCATTTTTATTCGTGGAGTTACTGCAAAATTTGAGATGTGCGAGGAGCTGGCAGCCCTCCAAAGTCTCAAAGGGACTACAACCGGGGAGGATATTTTCGGAAAAGTGTACCAAACCATGGAAGAGTTGGACCTGGACTGGTCAAAGCTGGCCAGCATCACAATTGACGGGGCTCCCAATATGGTGGGCATGTCTCGGGGTCTAATAGGACGCATGAACCGGGAGTTTGAAGAACGAAGTCTCACCGCACCGCTACAAGTCCACTGCCTAATTCACCAGCAAGCACTGTGCTGCAAAGTGTTGACGTGGAATTCTGTCATGAAGGTTGTGGTGTCGTGCATAAACTTCATCAGAGCAAAGAGTCTTAAACACAGGCAGTTCCAAGAATTCCTGTCTGAACTGGAATCTGCGCACAGGGATGTGCTGTACTACACAGAGGTCCGATGGTTGAGCCGGGGCAGAGTTCTGAAGCGTTTTTACGAGCTGCTACCTGAAATTAACGCATTTCTTCATTCACAAAACAAAACTGTGCCAGAGCTGAAAGACCCAGAATGGAAATGGCATCTCGCATTTTTAACAGACATGACAGAAATGCTGAACAGCTTTAACTTGCAGCTACAAGGCCAGGGGAAACTCATTTGTGAAATGTATTCCCACATCAAAGCATTTGAGGTGAAACTAGAGCTACTTTTGGGACAAGTGAAAAAGCACCGTTTCATCCATCTCCCTGCTACACAAAATCTCTCTGCAGAGAACCCAGCGGTCCCTTTTCCAGCTGAAAAGTGTGTGGAAGCACTGGAAATGCTAAAGGTGGAGTTCGGTGTGCGATTCCGTGAACTACATATTTATGCAAAAGAAATACGTCTTTTCCAGAACCCCTTTGTTGCCGACATTGATGAAGCCCAGCCTTCTTATCAGTTTGAGTTGGCCGAGTTACAGAACTGTGATGTTCTGAAAGATGCGTTCAAGCCCAACAGTCTCATTGACTTCTATGCCGCCCTCCCAAACGACACGTACCCTAACATCAGAAAACACGCAATGAAGATGTCCACACTTTTTGGCAGCACGTATATCTGCGAGCAAACCTTTTCACGTATGAAACTGTTGAAAACGTCAATGAGATCAAGATTGACAGATGAACATCTGCATCAGTGTTTGAGACTGGCAGTGACTAGAATGGAACCTGACATTCAACTTCTCACCAGTCAGATGCACGCCCACAGTTCACATTGATGAACAAAGGTAAGGTCATTTTTCTGATTTGAATGAGATGAGTCATTCTGAGTATAAAAATATAATCATAATAAAATCTACTGGGATAAAATCCATCTCCACAACCATACTGGTAGTAGTACTGATTGTGCTGTGGAGGTGCTGTATCACTTAGTTCAGTTTCTCAGCCTGCTTGCTTTGTGGGTTTCACAGGGAAGTTGATGAGCTACAAACAGCGATGTCTACAAGCTATTGGAACCTACAAAAAGGTTATAAGGAAGGAACACAAGAACTTTGAGAGCCTGCTCATATGAGCCATTGAAGTAAGAGATTCTGCTCTGACAACTAAGCTGAACTTGGACCTTTTAAGATTGTGACCAGCACAACAGAAAGTTTATGTTCCATGGACTTTTTTTTATGTGGAGAACCCAGTGTTATTTGGTTATTATTTATTTCATAAATAGTGTTATTTCCTGACTTTTGTTCTCTGAAGAATCCAGAAAAGGTTATTTGATTGTGCTTTCTGAAAAACAATACATTTTTATGTTTAGCACTCTTACAATCGTCACACTTTTTCTGTTACAAACTGACCCCGGCCCCCCATCAGAGAAGGGACAAATTATGTGGCCCTCACAGGAGAAAGTTTGGGGACCCCTGGGTTAGAGGCTTGGACCAGGGGCCCCACCAGAAATCTTGGGCCCCATGACAAAAAATTTAATTGGGCCCCCCTGCGCATCTGCTGTTACAATTTCTTGAGTCTATTTGACTTATAAAAGGCTATAAAAGGCTTAGAACTGCCTTGCTTTCTTTGGTCCAAGACTGATACTAGCATAATATTTACTGCTCGTGAATTTTACATGCAACAGTGTGCATGCTGTATGCAAATAGGTTGCTTAATTTTTTTTAATTAGTTTTAGCTTACTGAAAGGTCTCTCTCCATCAGCAACTGTCATAGGCAACATGCAAAATATAAATAAGGTAATCCAGACTTCTCAAAAAATGCTATGTAGGTTCATTTCATTAAAACTGCAGCATATATTTTTAATATTACATATTACAAATATTGCATGTCACCATGTTGTGACAGTTTGTTATGAGACAGATAATCTGTGAAAAGATCAATCTCCTCCACCTCGTCACTGAGTTACTATTGCTAGATAAAGTAATGCAACGTTCCCACCAAAAACAATCAATCAGAACCAGGAGGAGGGTCTTAGCGTTGTCAATCACCCTCGCTCACTGCTGTACTAATGGCGGAGAAACAACTTATCATTACAGGAAAACTGTTTATCTGCCATCATTGGCAGCTATGCTAACTAGACTAAGCATTCCCATCAGGCTATGCTAGCTGTAGCATAGCACAGAGCAAGGGGGAGGGAGGATGAGCAGCCATATGAGATTGTGACTGACAGCGCTAAAACCCACCTCCTGCCTCTGATTGGTTGTTTCTAGATAATACTGGAAGAAGGCAGAGGAAATAAATGTTTCACAGCTTTTCTCTCATACCATACTTTCACAATGACAGTTTTAACAAATATGTAGATGTAGGGCAGTGGTAAAATGTTAGATTTGTTCTTTGTGGGTTGTGGAGTTGGTAAAGTGTGTCCATTGAAGAACACTGTGAAGGAAAAATTTAGTAGCAAAGTTTAAATAAATTTGAATGTACACTTTATGCTGTTTTTATTAAAGGTTTGCACTCAGTTGCAGCTCAACAGGATATATGCTCTTCTGACCCTCCTCAAATAAGTGAAGAACAGGATGTTCAGCAGTTAGAAATGTGAGACATGGCTAAGGTGATAAGCCTAGTTTGTAGAAGTTCAGTTACTAGTATTGTCATGTCCACGAAGCGGTGCTGTGAATGTGTGTTGTCTCCTACCCTCTCTCCTGCAGGGCGTGTCGGACAGGAGCGGCCAGCTGGAGCTCATCTATTCATCAGGAGGAGCGTTTTTATAGAAGCCGGATCCTGATAGCGCTGCCAGATGGTTCTACGCTTCCAGTGAGTTCCCGTTCCTGGTCAAAAAGTCCTCGTTCCGAAGTAATCCTCGTTCCTGGTCCGTAAGAGGGTCTGGTTTGGCCTCTCGTCCGGCTCCACGCGGCTCCTGCTCACAGCCGTTCCCCGTCTCCTGCCTGGCTCCGTTTCCTGTCCGTCCGCCTTCGTTGCTGGATTTCCCCCCCCCCTCCTCGCTCAACGCGCTCGCCTACCTGTCCACCCATCGACCCCAGTGGATACTCCGTCCACCTGTCTCCCCCCCCCCCCCCCCCCCCCCCCCGCTGCTGGTCACAAATAAATTCAAACTTACCTTTTGCTGGTGTGGCGTTTGTAGTTGTTTCTGCACTAGAGTCTGTAAACAAACATGTCAGAACCATCTGGCCATGTTGACTCTGCAGCACAACTACGAACTGCATTAACAGAGCAAGGAGTTCTGTTAGGCCGCCATAACAACGCGCTTCAGGCTATGCAGCAGCAGCAGTCTGAGCTAACGCAGAGCCTTTCCGAACTGTCGTAGCAGCTGAAGGAGATAAGTGTTAAGATCAAGCTGTCTGCCGCAGGAACCGGTACTCCTGCTGCCTCGCCTGCTCCCGTCACTACCTCCCCTTCACCCAGCTTCAGTGAGGTTATTTCCCCTCCGCCGGAGCCGTTTTCCGGGGAGCAGGGTAAGTGCAGGGGTTTCCTGCTCCAGTGTGCTCTGGTTTTTGGCCGATCGCCTCAATCCTTCCGCGATGACGCCAGTAAGATTTCATATGTCGTTGGTCTTTTAAGAGGCAAGGCCCTGAAATGGGCTGAGGCGGTAATTAACGAGTCGAGCGTGCATCGTTACTCATATGATGACTTTATTGAGTCCTTCAAGCAGGTTTTTGATATGGCAGCCAGTAGGGAGGACGCTAGCAAGAGACTTTGGGAGCTACGACAGGGTAACCGGCCTGTCTCTGAACTCGTAGTGGAGTTCCACATTCTGGCTGCTGAGACGGGGTGGAACAGTGCGGCTCTTAAAGGGGCTTTCCGCAACGCTCTCTCCGAGAGGATGAAAGATGAACTCTCTTACCGTGACGAATCTAAGACTCTCGAGGAGCTAATCAATCTAGCAGTCCGGATTGATAACCGGATACGGGAGAGGTCCAGACAGCGATCCGGGACCTCCGCAGTCCCGTCTAGGACCGAGGTTCCCAGAATCACATCAACGACCCCGAGTTTCCCTTCGTCCCCATTACCACCGCCTGAACCTATGGAGATTGGTCGGGCCCGGCTCACTCCCGAGGAGCGTCAACGGCGGAGAGACACCGGATGCTGCTTGTACTGCGGGGTTCCCGCCCACTTCATCGCCAACTGCCCTGTTCGCCCAAAAGCCGGGGCCCGTCAGTAAGCGTGGGGGTACTGGCGGGCAAACTCACCACCAAACCTCATGTGAGTATCCCTTCCCTTCTTTGTATCCGTCGAGAGACGCATCCCATACTAGCATTTATTGATTCAGGGGCCGAGCAAAACTTAATCAGTCCAGAGGTTGTTAAGGAGTATGACATCCAGGTCCACACTCTCTCTGCCCCCATTCCAGTGTCGGCATTGGACGGAGGTCCATTAACTACCATAACCTGCCGCACTGACCCACTCTCGTTAGTGGTTTCAGGAAATCACCATGAACAGATTTCTTTTTTTGTGTTTCCGACCAAGTCCGCCCCCCTGGTTCTTGGTTACCCTTGGTTACAGACTCACAACCCGCACATTAACTGGTCCAATGGTCTCATTGAGTCGTGGAGCGAACACTGTCATAGTTGCTGTTTACAATCTGCCGTCCCTAGGGGGCCCCCCAGCCCTACTGCAGAACCTGAACCCCCAGACTTATCATCGGTTCCCACCGAGTATCATGATCTTAAGAGAGTTTTCAATAAGGCACTAGCTCTATCTCTCCCTGCACACCGCCCTTATGATTGTGCAATTGAATTGCTCCCTGGAGCCCCCCTGCCTTCAGGCAGACTTTACAATCTGTCAAGACCTGAACATGAAGCCATGGAGAGATACATTTCTGAGTCTGTTTCCGCGGGCATAATCCGTCCCTCCTCTTCTCCCATGGGGGCGGGGTTTTTCTTTGTCCAAAAGAAAGACAAGTCACTCCGTCCCTGCATTGATTATCGGGGGCTTAATCAAATTACCGTCAAGAACAAATACTCTCTCCCTCTCATCTCTTCATCCTTTGAGTCGGTCCAAAGGACCACCATTTTCTCCAAATTAGATCTGCGCAATGCTTACCACTTAGTGCGAATAAGAGAGGGAGACGAATGGAAGACTGCTTTCAAGACCCACATTGGACATTTTGAATACTTGGTTATGCCTTTTGGACTTTACAACGCTCCAGCAGTTTTCCAGGCCCTAGTAAATGATGTCCTTCGGGATTACTTGAATGTTTTTGTGTTTGTCTATTTGGATGACATTCTAATCTTCTCCAACAGTCTCACCGAACACTGGACCCACGTAAGGAAGGTTCTTCAACGTTTACTGGAGAATAACCTGTTTGTGAAAGCAGAGAAATGTGAGTTTCATAAACCATCCTTGACCTTCCTGGGTTTTGTGTTTGAGGGAGGACAGGTGAGGCCCAGCCCCGAGAAGACCCAGGCTGTCCAGGAGTGGCCAGTTCCAACTTCCAGGAAGCAGCTGCAGCGCTTCCTAGGTTTCTCGAACTTCTACAGGCGGTTCATCAGAGGCTTCAGTTTGGTGGCCGCCCCCCTCACGGCTCTTACCTCTATCAAGAGACCTTTTTCCTGGACCCAAGAAGCTGACCGGGCCTTCTCAGAGCTCAAGAAGAGGTTTGTTAACGCACCCATTCTGATTCACCCAGACCCATCTACTCAGTTCGTATTAGAGGTGGATGCATCCGACACCGGGGTAGGGGCCGTTCTGTCCCAACAGTCTCACCTCGATAATAAGCTTCACCCATGCGCCTTTTTCTCTAAACGTTTCACTCCTCCCGAACGCAATTATAACATTGGCGACAAGGAGCTCCTAGCCATCAAATTGGCTTTGGAGGAATGGCGACACTGGTTTGAAGGCACAGAGCAGCCCATCCTGGTCTGGACAGACCATAAAAACTTAGCCTACCTGCAGTCTGCTAAGTGCCTGAACCCTAGACAGGCCCGCTGGACGCTGTTCTTTTCCCGTTTTAACCTGACAATCACATACCGCCCTGGGTCCAAAAATTCTAAACCAGACGCCCTCTCCAGACAGCATTCCCCTGACAGCTTGGACGACTCCTCCAAGAGTGTCCTCCCGCCCACCTGTACGGTCGGTTCCATCACATGGGAGCTGGAGAGTTCCCTCAAAGCAGCCCTAGCAGGTGAACCGGACCCTGGAGGAGGTCCCCCCAATCGAACCTTTGTCCCCACCTCTGTGCGGTGTCAAGTGATCCGTTGGGGTCACGCATCGAGGTTCTCCTGTCACTCTGGGGTTAGCCGCACTATTGGACTCCTCCGACGCTATTTTTGGTGGCCATCCCTTAACCAGGATGTGCAGGAATATGTCAGGGCCTGCAGCGCCTGTGCTAGGGGTAAATCGTCCTACCGCCCTCCTGCCGGCCTGCTCCAGCCTCTCGAAGTCCCGTCACGTCCCTGGTCTCACATTGCCCTGGACTTCATCACTGGTCTTCCCTCCTCCCATAATAAATCAGTCATTCTCACCATCATTGACAGGTTCTCCAAGGCATGCCACCTAGTGGCATTGGCCAAGCTCCCGTCGGCCCCCGAGACAGCCAGATTCCTTTTACAGCATGTCTTCCGCCTGCACGGCATCCCATCTGAGATTGTCTCCGACCAAGGGCCCCAGTTTGTCTCACATGTGTGGAAGGATTTTTGCTCCACGCTAGGGGCCAAGCCCTGTCTATCTTCTGGCTTCCACCCCCAGACCAACGGACAATGTGAGAGACTTAATCAGGAGCTGGAGAATACTCTGCGTTGTGTTTGTGCATCTAATCCTGGTTCTTGGAGCACCCACCTACCTTGGGTGGAGTATGCGCACAACACACATGTCTCGGCCGCTACAGGCTTTTCCCCGTTTGAAGCCTCTATTGGCTACCAGCCACCTCTCCTACCATCCTCTTTTCCAGAATCAGCCACCCCTTCTGTTAAAACCCACCTCAGAAGGTGTCAGAGAGTGTGGGGGCAAACTAAGGCTGCCCTGCAACGCACCTCCTTTCAGAATAAAAGGATAGCAGACAGACGACGTATGCCGGCTCCCCAGTACACCCCTGGCCAAGAGGTTTGGCTCTATTCGAAGGATTTTCCCCTTAAGTCCACCTCTAAGAAACTCTCTCCTAGGTTCCTTGGCCCTTTTACCATCATTTCGGTCATTAGCCCCTCTACAGTGCGCCTCAAACTCCCTTCTCACCTCCGGGTTCACCCGGTTTTTCATGTTTCTCAGATCAAGCCTGTTCATTCCAGTCCCTTGTGCCCTCCACCGGACCCCCCTCTGCCCTCCCGGCTAGTGGATGGCCATCCTGCCTTTTCTGTCCGGCGCATCCTGGCGGTCCACCCTCGTGGGCGTGGCCGTCAATATCTGGTGGACTGGGAGGGGTATGGACCGGAACATCGGTCCTGGATTCCCCGTTCCTTTATTTTGGACCCTGATCTCATCTCTTCCTTCGAGAGGTCGTCTGCTCCTACCTCTAGTTGTCCGCCAAGAGGCGTCCATTAAGGGGGAGGGTACTGTCATGTCCACGAAGCGGTGCTGTGAATGTGTGTTGTCTCCTACCCTCTCTCCTGCAGGGCGTGTTGGACAGGAGCGGCCAGCTGGAGCTCATCTATTCATCAGGAGGAGCGTTTTTATAGAAGCCGGATCCTGATAGCGCTGCCAGATGGTTCTACGCTTCCAGTGAGTTCCCGTTCTTGGTCAAAGAGTCCTCGTTCCGAATTAAACCTCGTTCCTGGTCCGTAAGAGGGTCTGGTTTGGCCTCTCGTCCGGCTCCACGCGGCTCCTGCTCACAGCCGTTCCCCGTCTCCTGCCTGGCTCCGTTTCCTGTCCGTCCGCCTTCGTTGCTGGATTTCCCCCCCCCTCCTCGCTCAACGCGCTCGCCTACCTGTCCACCCATCGACCCCAGTGGATACTCCGTCCACCTGTCTCCCCCCCCGCCCCCCCGCTGCTGGTCACAAATAAATTCAAACTTACCTTTTGCTGGTGTGGCGTTTGTAGTTGTTTCTGCACTAGAGTCTGTAAACAAACATGTCAAGTATCTGTTTAGAAATCAGCAGAGAGGCTTTTTGGAGAAACGCCTAAAGTTGAGCTGTGAATGTGTATGCAACCCTGCTCGACTGAAACTTACAGATAAGTAACGTATAGATTTTTACCTGACACTTGAGCCAGGGGGTGTGACTAAGTAATGTGTGATGTATCCTATGTAAATGAGGGGACGTTCAGCCCCAAGTCAGAACTCATCCGATTCTCACTGAGATGTGAGCTTTGTATGTTTTCTCCATTTGCAAATGTTAATTAAAGCTGTGTTTGTTCTCTTTTAAAGCTGAAGTTTGGTCTCGAATTTTGTGCAACTTAACACACTGTACTTGGCTTCTGTTACTGTGCCAGCTTTTGTGGTTGAGGACTCAGAATATTGCCTGTCTGTCCCTCTGCTGATTGGAACTAATGTTCTCCGTGCCTCCAGAACTCATCTCCCAGCAACTTATGGCCAACAATTTCTCCAGCATGTCAGAGAGAGCCATCCAGAATGGTACACCTCGCTCTTGGAGGTGGGTGACACAGGACATTATAATGTGGAGGACACACTCGGTCTGGCTGCCTATACAGGCCACAAAATACACATCCCTGGGGAAAAAGAAATGGATCGAATGTGCAAGGTGACAGACGGCCCACAGAGAAGGACTAATACAGCACTGATTGAGGGCCACCACTCCCTGAAGCTTCCTCAAGACATTCTGGTTGCCATGGTTGCCTTGCTAATGTGAAAAGAGGATGCACCCCTGACAGAGTGATGAACCTGTCTCAACATCCAGTCACCATCAAGCCACACACCAATGTGTCCCTAGTGGATGCTGTTGTGGATTTCTCAGACAAAAAGCAGGGCCAAAGCCATGGAAGCAGGTCCAAAGACACATGTCTGAGTCTGACTCAGGTCAAATCGAGTTGTTGTGTTGACCTGAGCAAACCTGCAGCCGAGGACAAGAACCAGCGCTCCACTCTTAAAAAGCTAGCAGAGAGGAATGTTGATGTATTCTCCCAACATCCTCTAGATCAGTGGTTCCCAAAGATTTCCTGGCCCTCACTATGGATTACAATAAAATCCCTCCCAAAAAGTAAAAAAAATCAACTGGGCACACACATCGTTCAACGAGACATAAACCTATACACAAATTTTGTTTTTAAACTCCACTGAAGTTTATTTCACACTTCAGGTTGCAACAAAACACACTACAAACCATCTTTACATCAAACACTTTTGTGTAACTTTTTTTTTTCATTCATCCATACTGCTTCCCACTCTCCCCCTGCAATAGCATTGTGACCCCCTAGGGGGCGCGCCCCACACTTTGGAACCACTGGAATAAACGATCTGAACCACGACCTCAACTGCCGTGTGTGTCCGATTCCTGCCTCAAGTTTCCTTCCGACAACAACCCTTAAAGAAAACATAACACAGAGTCTAAGGAACAGCGAGGTGTGATCTCACACAGACAGGATTACATTAAAAAAACTAAAAAAATTGTATAAAAGTTACATACTGCAGCTTTATTTTCACTTAGGAGAGGACGGGTCAGGAGGGACGTGGGAACAGACAACTTTAATTTAAATGCAAGTTAAGGTAAAACTGTTTGGACTGGTTCTAGTCCAGGCAGGAGGCTGTTTTATGAAATTCCTATTGATGTCCTGGAATGATGCTAAGTAGCTTTTCATTGAACACAATGTTACTCACCTTTTTCACTGGGACAGGGGTTAAAGGTTATGCTGGATAGAGCTGCTGCTGACTGACTCATCTGTTGTTAAGTGTGGTAAAAGGTACAGGGACAAGTTAGATATAAGAATATGTTGGTCACTTTTATTTCCTTAATTCATTAAATGCTAATGAAATGCAGGCAAACAGTAGACTGCAGCTAAGCTAATTATGCTAAATGGTTGATAATCTCACACAGTCTACTCAACTCTCTTGGAGAAAAACTGGGTGACAACTTGACACTCTTGTCTTTTTCTTTCTCTTTTTTTGAAAACCTGACTTTATCATTTTTCTTAGCACCATAGTAACAGCCACAGTCTTTCCTGTCTTCTACTGACTGCTGCTGAACACTGTCGCTGTCAAGCGGGCTAAGCAGGAACAAACCATTTCATGCAGATCCAGAGGGGTGTTCAGTGCAAATATGGATGTGGGCTTTTTGGTCTGGGAGGGGTAACATCTAAACTATTTTTAAAAGCACAATATGATTAATTTCGTGGGGTTTTTTTATTTCTATGAACACAAAAAAAGCTATTTTGAACAAAATAGTTGAATGCCCTGTCGGTCAGAAACCCTTGGAATTGTCCTAACTTTTCCCCCCTATATGGCGCTGCTGACTTGGACAGTTCAGAATCTATAAGAAATTAGAAAAAAAAAACTATTTATAAACAAATTAACTCATGTTTTAGACTGCCTATTGCTAGCAGATCTATTTTGACTCAAAGTGCAGCCGTTCTGAATGACGGCCTAATTGCAGCCATTCTCCCGGTACTGTGTAGCGGCTCTTTTACCTGTATGCAGTACTTTTACCCCTGGGTAGAAGGAAATTATCAAGTCTAAAAGGGACAAAATGAACACCGACATTGAATCAAAAGATGCTTTGACATAGTTTTAGCACAAGCGCTGCAAAAACATAGGTTTTTTTAATTTATTATTCAGATATCTTTATTAGCTTCATGATTTCTCTATGTTTATCTAATTTTTGTGGCAAAGCAATGTCCTCAAAGGAATTTCTAAACCCTGAGGAACACCTTTGATGCAGTGATTAATAGGATTAATCACTGATAATAGCAGTAGTGTGAGGTTGGAAAGCTGCACGAAGATATATATAAGTCAGGCCACCCAGTGTCCGGAGTTTTAGTCGTATGTTTGAATATGAAGCCAGTGCAGATGTTTTAACCAGGGATTGTTCTTTTTACACAGACAATGGAAAAAGTTCTGAAGTAGTGAGGAAACTAGAGAGTGTACTAATGAGACTGCTCATTAGTCTTAAGAGACTGCTCAATATGAGCAGTCTCTTAAGATCATGTAATGCTCAGTACAGCCTCATGGGTAGTAATGAGACTGTACTGCTCATTAGTACAGTCTCCAGTTTCCTTGCTGGATTTGACAAGGTCTTTGTTTTAACAAAGACATAATAGCAGGAAATATCTGGGTTTCTAGAATGTAGTCTACTTTTTTGAGTAGTAAAAAATTTTAGCATACAACCAAACACAGAGGGAGCGGCCATGATTGTCCAAAAGAATGGAAATATTCTAACTGCTTTGCTGTTAACAAGTGACACTTTTTTAAATCAAACCAACAGATTAAAAGAAGTGTGGTCACAAACAGGCCTAAAAGTCTTTCTGACTTGTGTCTATGGAAATAAGAGAGACTAAATCTTTTACTCTTTTAATTTTTAAACAACTAAAGATTGACTGCATCAACAAATAGCAAAATGCAGAACTGTGTCCATAAGAAAAAGACCATTAAAAGGTTTTCCTTACAAAGGTTAGGAGATTTCTAAAGTAGATAACAAAGTAGAGATATTAATAAAAGTAGAGTTTCTGTCTGGTGCATCTGCTCAAAAATGTTTTATTTCACATACTTACAAGAGCTTCCTGGATTCTGATAAAGGGAGGAAGGAGTTGGTACTGGATCAGGACCCTCCATGACATTCTGTAAAAGCATCACCTAAAACACGGACGATCGTTGCAGAGTCTGTGGAAGGTCCCCAGAGGAACACATGTACCTCTCAATTGACATGTTAGTCAAGGTAGAAAAATCATTGTGGTTCCTAAGTGGAATAGCAGCTTCTGGGGCCCTGGGTGGAGCATAGAGGAGTGTGGAGGTTGAGCTTTCTTCGCACCCTTAAAATGCATAGATGAAGCTATTAGGTCTACTTTCTCATCGCAAACATCTTATATTTACATTTATACCCCACATTAGCAGTGGTGTATAAAAGAAACATTTTTGCAAATGTTCTACTTTTAAGACTCGAGGAGACAGATCTTTTAAAGCTGTGGCGCCTCGCCTCTGGAATGAGCTACCTTGTACCATTCGATCTCTGGATTGTAAAGACACTTTTAGGAAACAACTTAAGACACACTTTTTTAAACTTGCTTTTTAGCTTAATACTGTGTTTTATTGTTTTGTATGTTGCTTTTAATTTATTTTATTTTTTACACTTTGTGCAGCACTTTGTGACCCTGGTCTGTGAAAAGCGCTATAGAAATAAAGTTTACTTACTGCTGCTAGTGGAGCAATGCATTGTGGAATACATTGCTAGCTCTTACAGACTTAAGTCCACAGAAGGTAACAGGTGCCCACATTAGAGATCTCCAATCATGGTTTACATAAACAACGACCACACACAAAAAACACTCCCTTCTTTATTGCAGAGACAAATACTAGTTAAAATGGGACCTATGTTAACTGGACTGGGTTGGTTGTTGACAATTTGATGCTAGCATGATACTACCCATCATGGTAGCATCATTCAGGGGGATGAAGCGGTGGAAAAGGGGTGGAGCCAGTCTATATAGTGGGTTTTTACTTATATTTGTTTTCAATTAGTTTTTGTGTGCTCTCTCCTTTTTGTGTCCTTGTGAACTGGTCAGCCAGGATTTAAGCTTCCCCTTTCTCTCACTTAGATAGGTCTGTTTGTGCTGTTAGTGCTGTTGGTTTTTTTTTGTTGTTTTTTTTGTCAGTTCAATAATGTTGACCTCTTTTATGGGTCAACGTTACATTGTATTATTTGTTTCTTTGGGTTAATTAAAAACATTTTTGGACTTAAACCTGGGCCTGACTGTCCTTTTGCTGCTCGGTCCATCACAGATGTTCTTCATGGTTGCATTGTGAGCCGGTCCAAGGAAGTTGTGGTGTTTTGGAGGAACATGTTGCTGCCAGCAGAGTTGAAAAAAAAGCATGCAGAAAAGACAAAGGAATTCCTGTGTGGCTTTTACAAGCATTTTGATGGCCTTTACCCAAATGGTTTTCCACAACACCTTAATCTAATCATATCTAGGCTGTGAAGAGTGTAGATCCATTTTTTTTCTGGAAGATAGTTTTATTGAAAGAGTTTCTCTGCAACTACTTGGTCCTTGATCTGTAAATAGAAAACTACTGATTGTATGGCCATAAGCTTACAATCAGTCAAAGATTTTAGGCACCTACCAACAAGTGTTACCTGAGGAAGTCTAACCTCAGACATATTATTGGATGCATAAGGACACAGTCACCTGGGGTATGATAAAATCTTAATAGGCAGGTGTCACCAGAAGAAATGTCTCTAAATGTTATTCAGCTTCTCTGATGCGATGCAGAGCATGATAAAAAGCAAATGTGGGATGGTATGACATGAAGTGAGGCCTGCAAAATTGAAAAAGAATATGCACAAAGCAAATTGATGTACAATGTGTGGTCCATTAGCCATGGGCACTCTGGGGGCCTGATGCTGGCAGAGCTGATTTCCAGATGTGTCTTCAGGCTCTGACTTATGGCAGTGTGTCTGCACAGTTGGGGCTGCTTTGGCTATCTGTTTGTATGACTGAAGAAGTTTAAATGTTGACTCAGTCTCAGTTTCCAAAGCACTTCTCTTTTCACTATAGCAGGCATCACTGACCCTCTGTTCATTCCTCTTATGCACAAGCTTAGAGAACTTCACATCATCTATTTGCTCTCCAAACCGCGCTCATAAATGAAAACATATAGTTTCATAATCACTATGTTTCATAACTTATTGGCACATACTGTATGTGTCAGCATGTCTACCTCAATTTATTTGTTGTGAAAAGGCAAGAAAAGGCAAACATATCAATCGACTTCCCTTTGTCCATAATCTGACACAAAGAATTACTAGAAAAAAGGCCAGAGTTGACCATAAATCACTTCTTTATGTACAATGTCTTCATTCAGCAGCCTTCAAATGTTTTTCAACAGGTGCCTCTGGGGTTCAGGGTTACTGTTGGTGCAATGTACGAATAAGGATTATTTACTTTATAAGGACCCACTATGAATAGCTGCAAACATTATGCAAATTGTCCAATATTGGAATATCACAAAGTAGATTTCAGATCTTATTGGTAACTCTACATTTCAATGACAGTTTAGATTTGTCAAACAGACTTATGAAGGATAAGTAGTGGAGAATTAATTCTTGGCTTGATTTGATTAGCAAAAATAATGGCAAGACATCATCCCAGAGGAGCACAACTTCTTTGATGAGCAAATGGTATCCCTTTAGGGACACACAACTCAATATGGCACAATGTGAGGGGCTACCCCCATCTCTGGAGATCTGCGCCTGTTACTCATTGTACACTCAAAAAAATTAACTTTGGGGGTTATTACATTAACAAAAGAATATCATGTACTTTTAACACAATAATTTCATGTTTCAAACAAAAATGTGATAAAATCATGTTGGATAAACAAGAAATTCAACAACTTAACGTTTATGAAATGTAATCATGTTGAAATAACATGATTCATTATAGACAGACTGATCTTGTGCTGAAGACCAGTGGTCCCCAACCTTTTTGCCACCACTGACCGGGTCACATGGCATAATTTTTTATTTTCTGCCCCGATTTTCCCGTTATGACAATCTTAGAACGTTCCAAGTTCTATTGACGCTGCGATAATCCTAACTGATAATCCTGCTGTGTAGTGTGTTACGTAAAACGTCAGGACCACACTGATCTAAAATCAGGCCTGTCGCAGCGTGTGGGTTTTTCCCTGACTGGCAGAGAGAACACAGCCTGTTGAATGTGACAGTTAGCCAATCAGAAAGTGCGGTGACCTAAGCACAGAAGGGAATCCCAAACAAACAACAGCTAACATGGCACAACTGAGATTCCGGTGGACATGGAGATTATATGTGGAAACAACGTCACTATTTATTAAACATTTCATAAAAGGAATATCCATAGAAATGATAACGAGAGGAGTAGGAGCGAAATTGCAACCGCAATTGGTAAACCCGTTAGCTTTTCAGTTATTTATTATTAACATAACATAATTAGATGATAATGATAAGGTTATTTATTCAGTCCGGGCTTGATGCTGACACTAGCCACATGCATTGCAGGTAGATTGTGACTAGTAAAACATTGATTAATGACTGGTTTTAAAATTAGTTAACTGGACTTGTGTTCGTTATTTTGTGCTCATTGTTCTCAATGTAATTGTAAACATTAAAACAGCAAATACTGTAATAACAAGCCATGGGGAGACAGTGGGAACATTCTCATAAGTTGGAGCTGTGACTTCCTGATCTTGCGGCTTGATGGTATCTAGGAATATTGCAGCATAGGTCATCTGGAGATGTTGTTTTTTACTAGGCCTATGGTGCATTCCACCACTCCATTGGCTTGTGGAGTGTATGGTGATGAGTAGATTCGCATTACTCCAAACCTCTGTCACCATTGGTCAACCTGTGAGTTACGGAAATGAGTCCCATTATCCGTATGCAGTTCTCTCGGGATCCCCTGGGCACTGCATACTTGCTCCAGCATGCCGACAATGCTGTTGCCATTTGTTTTCCTGGCTCCCTTCACGGTTTGAAATACTGACATGGAGTCCACCAGCACCAAGAGGTACTTCTCACCTCTTTTTCCTGTTATTACCATGGGGCCCACCACATTCATGCAGACTGAGCCCCAGGGAACCGTGCTGTTGATGGTCAACCCTTCCATCCGCTGCCCTCGGCAGCCTGCGTTGTATTGACCACACACCTCGCAATCCCTCAGCACGGGTTGGACTTGTTTCACTGGGATCCAAAGTTGTTGCTTTTCCAGTTCCTTACGGGTAGGTCGTACGCCTGTTTGTCCTAGGACCTCATGCACACACCGTACGACCTCATCCACGTACTCTTCTGGGACCTCCCGTCCTCTAGGAGTGCTGTCCCACTCCTTGAAAGACGATTTTCCTTTGTTGGACGTAACAGTCCACTTTATCAATTCCACGCCAATGAGCTCCCTCATGCGTGTGTGCTCTCTGATGCTTGACCTCAAGCTCTAGATGCAGTTTTATCTCAGCAATCTTCTTCCACAAGTCTCTGTGTGCCACTGGCTTGCCCTTAGCTGTCTCAAACCCATTTTCTTCCCAAATGGACAAATCTTCTCTAAGGACTTGGGCACAATAATAGCTGTCTGTGACTAACCTGGCACTTTTGATTCTTCTTTTCACCAGTTACAGTAGTCCTTCCAGGATTGGAGTTACTTCTCCTGCTTGGGCACTGCCAGGGGCTTTTCCTTTTTGTTGACATCTCTCTTTACCGTCCTGCTTCAGGATGAACCCCCAGAATGCAATTTGGCCTGATCTCTTTCTTGATCCGTCTGTGTAGAGCAGTGTTGTATAGTAACGAAGTAAAAATACTTCACTACTTTACTTAAGTATATTTTGGAGTACTTCATACTTTCCTCGAGTATGAAAATTTTTGATGACTTTCACTTTTACTTCACTATATTTCCGAACTTAATTGCGTACTTTTACTCCGATACATTTTCAATGTGTGGTTTAGTTACTCGTTACAAAAAAGCGAGAGAGAAACAAAGTGTTTTGACCCCACCTACTGATTAGCAAGTAGCAAGCAGGCTACAGAACAAAGTTGGTAGCCTGCTTGCCTGGGCTTGTTCATCACCTCCAATAGGATACACCTGTTTCGCTTCTCCCATTAAACACAAAGCAAGTCTCGCAATCAGCAGCAGCCACATGGAGGAGGAGACGGAGACCACAACGACTGCAACTATGTCGGACACGGCTCCAGGGGAACCACCAGCTGGTGACGAGAGCCCATGGCCTTATTTAAACACAATATACTCTTTCGTGGGTGTTAAAGATTCGTCGTACCGCATGCAGTTTATGTTATTCCTGCCCGAAGATGTGGAAATTCTATCTTAGAAAAACTCCCCGTCCAACTTGAAGAAACACATCGAGGTAACGTCTTATGAAATGGTTATAATCCTCCTGTTTCAGTAACTATAGCTTGGTCACTAGACACTATTGTGAAATCTTGACCATAACATTACCTGTATAAATGAACTTTGTTTGGCATCGTTTCAGTTCCACGCGCGGTGTATTTAGCTTAGGCCTAATGTTGACTGTAGCAGGCTACCTAGACTCCTCTGTTCAAGGGGGGACAGAAACCATAGCGATAGCAATTTAGACTAAATTTAACGAATATAGGAAAGGCATGCAAGTTCAAAACCAGGTTTACAGATGCTAATAAGCTGCATTTCCCTCCCAATTCTTTTTTTCTTTTCCATAATGACCAGTTGTGTGCACCACCTACTGACTGTAGGATTGACTGATTCACTGATTTGTGAAGTAGAGTAATCGTAACAGATCTTTTTCTTCATGTTGGCCGCATTTTCTGTACTATTTATTTTTCTCATTTTCAGCACTGACCTTACTTGAAGGGAAAACTTAAGGTTTACAAAAACTTTGTATTTTCTGTCCTGGAGGGTATACTAAGAAGCTGGTTCAGTTGTAAAGCAGGTTAAGTTAACCTTGTGGTATAGGTAAAGCACCTAATTTTCTTAACTAAATGATGCCTGCAGGTATATCTATTAACAGGTTTAATTTTGCCTGTACTTGGTTGTGTACATTATTTTAAGTGTATTTGACAAGTTTACCAAAATATAAAAAATGTCATTCAAACTGCATTTGCTTTGTTTTACTTTTTACTTGTACTTTTCATTACATTACTTGAGTACATCCATTTTTACAGTAATTTCCATACTTGAGTACAAGAAGTTTCAGATACTTTAAGACTTTAACTCAAGTAACATTTCAGTCAGTGACTTGGACTTTTACCAAAGTCATATTTTGGAGACGTACTTGTACTTTTACTTGACTCTGAGATTTCAGTACTTTATACAACACTGGTTTTCACAGTAGGTCAACCTGTATTGGTTAAAAATTACAGGGGAGCGGAGAAGTGGTTGAATGGAGTTGTACAAGGAATGTTGGGTCCTGTAACTGACAGTGTGGAAGTGAACGGGAAGTGTGTTAAAAAACATGTAAATCAGATTCTGGGTGTAAATGGAAATTCAGCTCATTTTACACAAACAGACTCTTGTGCTGGAAACTTTTGGATGATGATGATCTTGATACAACCAAAGTCGTGGATCAACAGATGGAAGAAAAAACTGTTGGGAATCAACCAATAGACTTGCCATCATCTACAGTACAGTCGAAAGGAACATTTGTCCAGTGAGGAACTGGCGACCTCCTGATAGACTGAACTTGAAATTGCAACTCTAAATGAGGATAAGAAAAAAAAGTGTTTCTTGATTTCAGTTATATTCATAAAAAAAACTGAAAAAATGTTTAGTTGATTGAGAAGTACCAGTATTGATTTTACAGGGGAGGAGCTGTGGTGTACCAGACACAGGAATAATTGAACCTCTGGATTAAGATTGTTGAGACACTATTGGTCTGATTATGTTCCTATGTGTTGGAGGCTGTTTGGTTGTATAATCTGAAGGTAAATGAAATATAACAATTCGCCATTGGTGGCGCTCTTGCTCTGCACAAGAGAGGTGAGCTGTCCTGTGAAGAAGAAGAGATGTTCCCTGTTCGAAAATAAACCATGCCATGTGCTACTTCCAGTTATCTGCTTGAACATTATTTTATTTGACCTAATGTATCATACACAACACAGGGGACCACTCCTAAAGCAGGAAGTGGACTGCAGCACAGGGCATTCTGGGTAACTACAACCAAAGCAAACATGCAAATGCGGTCTAGTGGGAGAAATGGCTTGTGGTCTTTTACAAATGACAAAAGAGAAATCCTCCAACCACTAAAATCTAATTCCACTCAATTTTTGTTTACATTTCATGAAGAAGGAAGTTGCGGTCAGTTTGTTCTTCAAAGGTTTTCAAGTCATTTTGTTCAGTGGTTCTTGGCGCAGAGTCACCACAGGCGAGGAGGTCAGCAGGATGTTCATAGGTTTTGGATTCATTTGCCACAGTGCAGTGAGAGCAGCAGAAAATATAGTAAATGTTGCAAATTTAATTCCCAATTGAAACAAGGTTATTGGACTATCAGGTGTGAAAAAGATATAATTATCCAGTTTTTCTGATCTAGTATTAAATCTGATGGGTAAATTGTTCAAATTAAAACATCCTACCTTACCTGTTTTTTTCCTATAAGATGGCTGTTCTGCATTCCAGGCTCAGGGGCCCCATAGAGGGGGAGAAGGTTAGGACAATTCCAAGGGCCCCTGACTGACAGGGTGCACCCCACAAAAAAGGGATTTTATTCTTTTAAAAATAGAAATAGAATTTTAAAAAATTGGGGTCCTGTCCATAATAAAATGAACAATATAATTTTTTAACTTGTTTTCGCAGTAAACAATAAATGTTACCCCTCCCAGACCAAAAAGCAAATATCCATATTTGAACAGAACACCCTCTTGATCTGCATGAAATGTTTCGTTCCTGCTTGGCGCTCCTGATGTTGATGGTGTTCAGCAGCAGTCAGTACAACACAAGAAGGACTGCAAGTCACTGTGCTGCCAAGAAAAATAATGTTATTGATAAAATGATTGTGTTTTTTATCTCTTTTATCTGCTTACACATACACTGCTGCTGTTTACATAACCATAACACATAAGACCGACAGTCACACAGAAACAGAATGGACTGATTACACTGCCCTTTAGGGAGGGTACCGAATGAGGAGAAGATAAAAGCAGAACTACAATCTACTGTACAGTACAAGCTACAGTCTTTACTTCAATTGGTGTCACGCCTGAGGTGAGCTAAGTGTGGCCCAGCGCTGGACGGTGAATGGGCTGTATCTGTTCAATTTGTATGACATGTAACATTTGATAATTTTTGCAATAGATAGATAGATAGATAGATTGAGAGGTGGTTTTTAGCACTGTTAATCACAATCTTGTATGGTGCCGCTTATCCCTCCTTCCCTTTACCCCTCGCTCTGTTCTGTTGGGAATGCTCAGTCTAGTTAGCATAGCTACTATTGACAGCAGATAAATGGTTTTCCTGTAAAGGTAAGTTAGCAGTGAGTGAATGACATTGATTAACAACGCTATGACCCTCCTCCTGGTTCTGATTAGTTGTTTTTGGTCAGAACGGGGCATTACTTTAGCTAGCAATAGTAGTTCAGGGAGGATTTTTTTCACAGATTAACTTTAACAAATTGGGAAAAATATATTCTTTGTGAAACTTATATTCAGTAGCTTTAACAAAATGCAACAACATAGGATTTTTTGAGAAGTCTGGATTACTTTATTTATATTTTGCACATTGCCTATGACTGTTGCTGGTGGAGAGAGACATTTCAGTAATCTAAAACTAATTTTTTTTTTTTAAAAAAGAACCTATTCGCACACTGTATTTAGACTGTTGCATGTAAAATTCACTAACATTAAATATTGTGCAAGTATCAGTATTTTATCAAAGAAAACCGGGTAGTTGCAAGCCTTTAAAATTGTGTGATGCTTCTGATGGGTCACATAGACTCAAGAAATTGTAACAGCAGCTGCAATTCCTGGCCATTTCTGGCAGCGCCCTGCCCAGGCTCCTCCTGACGTCAGCACTTTTGGAGAAGAGCATGACTGCATTCCAGAGAGGAGTACTCCAGCCCTGGTCTCACCACTGCTCTCATTTATCAGCAGAGACAGCAAGCAAAGTTCTTTGCAGACAGGCTGATTGATTGGGAGAAAACCTACAAGTTCTTAGTGTGTTTGCTTTTTTTTTTTTTTTTTAGATTTTGGATAGAAACAAAAAGTATTTTCTGAGCAAGTTTATTTTTCAAAATTCAACAGAGAATGACATGAACTGGAGGCCACATGACGAACAAAAATATTTATGAGGTACATCTGCTGAACAAGAATCCCAGATACAAACATGCACTAGTGGAGGACTGGTGTGGAATGTGAGTTATCCACCTCATGGATCTTGTTCAAAATGACTCATTATGCAAAATCTTTACACCAACCTTATTTATGACACAGCTGTTTTGGTGAGAAAAGGTTTTTTCCACTTCAATTCCTTCATCCATGTTCATATTGAATATGTATGCTGTCTGGGACTACAAATGTTTTGTTTGTACCTGATTTTGCCTGCAGGACTTTACGGTTAAGAAAAGCAAAGCATTGCATCTGTTGTGTCTTTCTTCAGCATATAATGGCACAAACTTTGACCAATAAATGTGCCTGTAAATACTCCTAACGTAAAGGTAATTTTATCTATATAGCAACAAGGCAATACAAGGCAATGCTTTACAGGAATTAAAAGGAAATAAAATAACAAACAAGCCAAAGGAAAGAAAAATAATCTAATGTTGATCTAAACTAGATACTCCTATTCAGGGTTGGTAGATAAGTATAAGTAAGTTTCCTCTGGTCTAATTGCTTTTCTGGGTTGGAAGAATAAGAGTCTAAAACGTAGTTGCTCAGGTAGTTTTTCTGGATTCTAATTTTGTTCTAATCCCTGTTCTGGGTTGCTAAATAAGTGTAAGTTAGTATTCTCTGGACTTTCTAAGTGTGCTCTAAATTTGTAAAAGTAATGAGTACTCCACAGTTTCTAAGTAATAACAAAAACTAAATGTTCCTGTTCTGGAAGAATTCTTTTCTGGATTCTAAGTTTGTTCTAATTCCTTTTCTCTGTTGCTAAATAAGTGTAAGTAAGTATCCTCAGGATAAGTATAAGTATTCTCTGGACTTTCTAAGAACGCTCTAAATTTGTAAATGTATTTTGTAAATTTGTAAATTTATTATTACAGTTTCTCAGTAATAATAAAAGCTACATATTCCTGTTCTGGGAGAATTTTTTCTAGATTCTGAGTTTGTTCTAATTAATGTTCTTTGCTGCAATAATAGGAGTCTCTTTGCATAATAATCTAAAAATGTATCTAAGATGATATCGGTCTAGATCAGTGGTTCCCAAAGATTTTCTGGCCCCCCCTATGGATTGCAATAAAATCCCCCCAAAAAAGACAAAAAAATCAACTGGTCACATGTCGTTCAACCAGACATAAACCTATACACATATTTTATTTTCAAACTCCACTGAAGATTACTTCACACTTCAGGTTGCAACAAAACAAACTACACACCATCTTTACAGTCAAACAGTACTGTTTTTTTTTTTTTTTTTCATCCATACCGCTTCCCACTCTCCCCTGGCAACGGCACTGCGCCCCCCCAAGGGGGCGCGCCCACACTTTGGGAACCACTGGAATAAATAGTGAGTACGCTATAGTTTCTAAAATATAAGCTAAAGCTAAAGACTAATAAATTAGAGATTCTGGATTCCAGGTTTGTTCTAATTTCTTTTCTGGGTTAAAAGTGAGTAAAAGTGAAATAAAAAAAGGAAATGACACATTAGGGCAAATGGCAACATTCAGACAAAACAAAGGGCAAAACAAAGAAAAAGCCCAAACTTTCTCTGTTATCTCTGCAACTGGAAAATACATGTTAAGCTACCTGATTATTGGTCAGAACGTGATATTAATCACTTTGGAAGTAAATATTTTTGATTTAATTACTTGTTCGGCTTGAATTTGTACTAGCTGTACAAATAAATGAATTGCATTTTTCTTTTTCAGGCAGATTACAAATTAACCAAATGTTCTTATGGTATAGTGATAATAATTGTGATAAATCAAATTTAATATTTATTTAATATTCTCAGATATGAGAATATAGAGTTTAACTACCAGGTGTAGTAAGTCATTTAAATGCAAAAGTTTCTTCTTATAAGGAGACAAAAAACTTGCCATAACTTGAAACATTTTCATTTTAACAATATTACTTTGTCACTCAATGCTGAAATCCATTTCTCTGACGGATTATGACTTGTTATGACTTTTATAGTTATTCATATTAATATATCATGTTATTATACAACTTTTTTGAGAAAACATCCATCCATCCATCTTCTTCCGCTTATCCAGGGTCGGGTCGCGGGGGCAGCAGCTTCAGAAGGGAGGCCCAGACTTCCCTCTCCCCGGCCACTTCTTCCAGCTCTTCCGGGGGAATCCCGAGGCATTCCCAGGCCTGCCGAGAGACATAGTCCCTCCAGCGTGTCCTGGGTCTTCCCCAGGGCCTCCTCCCGGTGGGACGTGCCCGGAACACCTCACCAGGGAGGCGTCCAGGAGGCATCCTGACCGAGCCACCTCAACTGGCTCCTCTCGATGTGAAGGAGTAGCAGCTCTACTCCGAGACCCTCCCGGATGACTGAGCTTCTCACCCCATCTCTAAGGGAGAGCCCAGACTCCCTACGGAGAAAACCCATTTTGGCGGCTTGTATCCGCAATCTCGTTCTTTTGGTCATGACCCAAAGCTCATGACCATAGATGAGGGTGGGAACGTAGATCGACCGGTAAATCGAGAGCTTTGCTTTTTGGCTCAGCTCTCTCTTCACGACGACGGACCGGTATAGCGCCCGCTTGACGGCAGACCCTGCGCCAATCCGCCTGTCGATCTCCCGCTCCCTTCTTCCCCCATTCGTGAACAAGATCCCGAGATGCTTGAACTCCTCCACTTGGGGCAGGACACCCCCCCTGACCCGGAGAAGGCACTCTACCCTTTTCCGGCTCAAGACCATGGCCTCGGATTTGGAGGCACTGATCCTCATCCCGGCCGCTTCACACTCGGCTGCGAACCGCTCCAGCGAGAGCTGCAGATCACGACCTGATGAAGCGAAAAGGACCACATCGTCTGCAAAAAGCAGAGATGAGATCCCAAGGCCACCAAATCGGATCCCCTCAACACCTTGGCTGTGCCTAGAAATTCTGTCCATGAAAGTGATGAACAGAATCGGTGACAAAGGGCAGCCCTGGCGGAGTCCAACTCTCACCGGAAACGAGCCCGACTTACTGCCGGCAATGCGGACCAGACACCGGTCATACAGGGACCTGACAGCCCGTATCAAAGGGCCTGGTACCCCATACTCCCGGAGAACCCCCCACAGGGCTCCCCGAGGGACACGGTCGAACGCCATCTCCAAGTCCACAAAACACATGTAGACTGGTTGGGCGAACTCCCAACTGACAACCTTGCGGCCACAGCTCCGATCGGCCGCCTCAACAATGGAGGCACGGAACACGGTCCACTCAGACTCCATGTCCCCTACCTCCCCGGGACGTGTTCGAAGTTTTGCCGGAGATGGGAGTTAAAGCTCCATCTCACAGGGGATTTTGCCAGACGTTCCCAGCAGACCCTCACAACACGTTTGGGCCTGCCAGGTCTGACCGGCTTCCTCCCCCACCACCACAGCCAACTCACCACCAGGTAGTGGTTAGTGGATAGCTCCGCACCTCTCTTCACCCAAGTGTCCAAGACATACGGCCGCAGATCCGATGAAACGATGACAAAGTCGATCATCGAACTGCAGCCTAGGGTGTCCTGGTGCCAAGTGCACATATGGACACCCTTATGCTTGAACATGGTGTTCGATATGGACAATCCATGATGAGCACAGAAGTCCAACAACAGAACAACGCTCAAGTTCAGATCGGGGGGACCGTTCCTCCCAACCACGCCCCTCCAGGTCTCACTGTCATTGCCCACGTGAGCGTTGAAGTCCCCCAGCAGAACAAGGGAGTCCCCAGGAGGAGTACTCTCCAGTACCCCCTCTAAGGACTCCAAAAAGGGTGGGTAATCTGAACTGTCGTTGAGCCTGTAAGCACAAACGACAGTCAGGACTTGTCCACCCACCCGTAGGCGGAGGGAGGCTACCCTCTTGTTCACCGGGGTAAACCCCAATGTACAGGCGCCGAGATGGGGAGCAACAAGTATACCCACCCCTGCCCGACGCCTCTCACCTTGGGCAACTCCAGAGTGGAAGTATGTCCAGCCCCTCTCAAGGAGACTGGTTCCAGAACCAGAGCCATGTGTCGAGGTGAGATCGACTATTTCTAGCCGGAACCTCTCGACCTCACACACTAGCTCCGGCTCCTTCGCCACCAGAGAGGTGACATTCCACGTCCCACGAGCCAGCTTCTGCAACCGAGGAACGGAGTGCCAGGGTCCCCTCTCTCAGCCGCCACCCATCACACAATGCACCCGACCCCTTTGGCCCCTCTCACGGGTAGTGGGCCCATGGGAGAGGGGGCCCATGTTTCCTCTTCGGGCTGAGCCCGGTCGGGCTCCATGGGTAAAAGCCCGGCCACCAGGCGCTCGCCATCGTGCCCCCGCCCCAGGCCTGGCTACAGAGTGGGGCCCCGGTGACCCGTGTCCGGGCAAGGGAACACGGAGTCCAATGGTACTGTTCATCATTGGGATCTTCGGGCTGCTCTTTGTCTGGTCCCTCACCTAGGACCTGTCTGCCTTGGGTGACCCTACCAGGGGCATGAAGCCCCAGACAGCATAGCTCCTAGGATCATTGGGGCACTCAAACCCCTCCACCACGATAAGGTGGCAGCCCAAGGAGAGGAACATTTAAAATATAAAAATACTTTTAATGTAAATTCACAACCAAATATCATTCAGAATCTGACCACTAGATGGTCCCAAAGCACCTTGATCTTGATCTTTGCTGGGTAGAATATGCATCAACATACAACATCCTGGATGACCAGCTGAAGTTGGATGTGATTTAGTGGCAAAGGTTTAAATATTTAAGATTCGAGATGCGAATGATGATAGAAATTTAAAATTGTAATTAACTGGAGCCTTTAATCAATCAATCAAATTTTATTTCTATAGCATTTTCAGGCAGCAAGGCATTTCAAAGTGCTTTACATCATAAAAACACAAAGTCATGTAACATAGAAACAACAATCAAAACATGACATTAAGTCAATTGTCGTCATTAAATTTGTAGTTGATTATGTTTCAAATAAAACTCTAAACAGGTGGGTTTGTAGTCGAGATTTGAAGGCACTCAGTGTTTCAGCTGTTTTACAGTTTTCTGGAAGTTTGTTCCAAATTTGTGGAGCATAGATGCTGAAAGCTGCTTCTCCATGTTTGGTTCTGGGGATGCAGGGCAGAACCAGAACCAGAACCAGAAGACCTGAGAGGTCTGGAAGGTTGATACAACAACAGCAGATCGTTAACGTATTGTGGTGCTAAGCTGTTCAGTGATTTGTAAACTAACAACAGTATTTTAAAGTCTATTCTCTGAGCTACTGGGAGCCACAGAAGAAGGACTTTAAAACTGGTGTCATGTGCTCTATCTTCCTGGTTTTAGTGAGAACATCAGCAGCAGCATTCTGGACCAGCTGCAGCTGGAGGCTTGATTTGTTGGACAGACCTGTGAAGACTCTGTTGCAGTGATCAATGCCACTAAAGATAAACACCTGGATGAGTTTCTCTAGATCTCACTGAGACATTAGTCCTCTAGATGTTCGTCAGGTGATAGAAGGCCGACTTTGAGACTGACCAGAACCTTCAGAGCCACATAAAGACAGAGTCCATCACTACTCCCAGATTTCACTAGTTTTAGTTGTAATAACTGAAGCTGTGCATTGACTCTAGATCTATAACTCTAGATCGTTTCTCTTTAGGTCCAAAAATAATAACTTCAGTTTTGTTTCTGTTCAGCTGGAGAAAGTTTTGGCTCATCCACACATTTATCTGTTCTAAGCATCTTTTCAGTGATTGAATGGGCTCTGAGTCACCTGGTGACATCGTAATGTAGAGCTGTGTGTCATCTGCATAGTTATGGTAGCTAATATTATTTCCTGTTATTACCTGAGCTAGTGGGAGTATATAAATATTGAATAATAGGGGTCCTAGGATTGAACCTTGGGGTACCCCACGTGACCCTTGACCTCTTTGATGAGAAGTTTCCAATGGAAACAAAGAAATCCCTGTTCTTTATGTAAGATTCTAGCCAGTTAAGCACTGGACCAGAGAGTCTGACCCAACTCTCCAGTCGATTCAGTAAAATGTCATGATCAACACTAAGGTCCAACAGAACCAGAGCCAGCTCTGTGGTTCTCCCACAGTCCGTATTTATATGGATGTCACTGAACACTTTGACTAGGCCAGTCTCTGTGCTGTGATGAGATCGGAAACCAGAGTGAAAGACATCCAAGCTGTTGGTTATCGTTAGGAAGCTATTTAATTCTTTAAACAGCTTTTTCAATAACTTTGCTGATGAACAGAAGGTCAGAGGTCAGAGGAAGGACTGTAGTTCTGCACTAGTGATTTTATCAGTGGTTTGATTACTGCTGTTTTCAAAGCCTGGGGGAAAACACCTGATGAGAGCCATGAGTTACTATTTGGATCAGATCAGTAACAATAACAGGCAGGACTTTCTTAAAGAAATGTGTGAGTAAAACATCCAGACAGCAGGAACTTGAACTTAGTTGACTTATAATTTCCTGTAGGGTTTTATAATTAAGTAGTTGGAATTGGGTCATTTTTCCTGTATTTGTTTTGTTTGGGTTCAGCATTGGTACTGGCTTTATAGTGGATCTGCAGATTAATGCTCTGATTTTTTGAATTTTCTCTGAAAAGCTGGAAAACTTGTTGCAGGCAGCATTAGATTGAAATTCAGGTGGCAGCATAATAGGAGGGTTTGTGAGCCTGTCAACTGTTGCAAATAAAGCTCCAGCATTGTTATTGTTTTTGTTTATTACATCTGCAAAGAAAGCCTCTCTTGCATGTTTTATTGTTAAATGATAGTTACGTAGACTTTCTTTATAGATGTCACAATTAACGTGGAGTTGAGTTTTACTCCATTTTCATTCTGCCCTACAACAGAGTTGTCTTGCAGATCTAACTGTTTGTGTATTTCTCCATGGAGATTTCTTTTTACCAGACACAACCTTCATTTTAATTGGGGCAATGGAATCAATGATATCTGAAACTTTAGACTGAAAATCATTTACCAACTTATCTACATCATTACAGCTTAAGGGTGAGGAAGAAGAGTAGATTCGATTAAATGTTTCTGCTGTGTTTTCTGTGAGAGAACGTTTTGTGATGGTTGCTGTTTGTCCAAGTGGGTTAAAAGATAAAGAACTTTCAAAGATAACAGGAAGTGATGCGACAGGGCGACATCAGTTACAGAGACATTGGAAATATTCACACCCTTACTGATAACCAGGTCCAGTGTGTGTCCTTGAGTGTGTGTTGCTTGTTTGACATGTTGTGTTAAACCAAAGTTCTTTAATATATTCAAGAGCTTTTTTTGCCCCTCTGTCTTGGGGGTTGTCAACATGAATGTTGAAATCACCAACAATTATTAAACAATCATAATCAATACATATGAGAGATAGAAGCTCATTCAAGTCAGTAAAGAAATTTTCCATGTTTTAGTTTTGTATAAAGTTAGTGTCAAAGTTCATTTGTGGCCTTTAACCTCAATTCCAAGATACTCAAAAGAGGTGAAGTGACCCAAGGAAATTTTACTACAATTTATGGTATTCTTAAATGTTGAAGCCACGCCTCCTCCTTTTATATGTTTTCTATCCTCACTTAAAAAATTGTAGTTAGGAGGCAGGTCAGGCTTTTTAAAGATCGGAAACCAGGGATCGGCTAGAAAACTGCAATCGGTGCAGCTCTACACACATATTTATGACATTCTTTGATTAAATATATTTCTCTTCAGTGTTACTCCAATAGCTGAAAATGTAATTTATACCAGATGAGTCTTTCTCTCCTGAGAACAGGTACTGGACTGATTCTGTGCATTTAAATGACTTTAACAGAAGTTTCTCATAACTTAGAAGTTGATGTAAAAATAATGTTTGTTTTAGCCACTAAATGATTTTGCTGAGTAGCAAACAACAAATCCCAACTGCAGCTTAGAGCAGCTCATCCATGTAGCAGCCATGTAGCCTGACGTAAAAACATTTATTTAGACAATGTCAAACATTGAGAAGTTTGAATTATTCTTATCAAACACGGTGTTTTGAAGCCAAAAATACCTCAGAAATATCCAGAGCCATCATGAGAATCGACTCATTTACAGTTTAAACTCAGTTTCACACAAACACAAAGACCCTAGCATAAATGTTTGACTGTTGAACCGTTCAAGCTAATTTTCTATTAGCAGCTTTACTAATCTCTTACATTACATTACCAAGACATATTAAAACAAACCTTTATCTTGGCTTTTTCTATTCTTCCTCTTTCTTTTCTCCCTCCCTGAAGGATAAATCCTTTTTTGAGACACAGTTTTGCTAACTTAACTTTGGATATTTGGATTCTCTGAACGGCAGCTCATGTTACCACGAAGCGTGCGGTACCTACCACGGCCACCAGGGGCCCCCAAGAGCAATAAACTTTTTTCATTTTACCCGTAAAATATTTATTTCTACATACATTATCAAAATATATATATATTTATATATTATTGTAAAAACAAATTGCTTCATAGTGAAATTGTGTGTTTTTGATATTATAATGACATAGAAATTATTACAAAAAAAAAAAATCAGCTCGACTTTAGTGGTCTTGGGGCCCTAAGTGGCTGCTTAGTTTGCTTATGCCTTGGGCCGGCCCTGTCATCTTGTTCCCTAAAACTGTAATGCAGGTCCTGGCTTCAATGAGCTGTCCGCATGTGCTGGCTGACACAAGGACTACTGGAAAATGTCACAGGTGTCACAGAGTTTTTACTGTCACTTCTGTCAGTCCACTTTTCCATGACTTTCCACAAATGCAATGGAAACATTGTGTAATGTACGAACAGGAAAAAAATCTGCAGCGGACCCTTTTCTGATGATTGGTTGGTGGGTTGGAAATCACAACATGCCATTTAAGAAATCCGTTGTGCTCTCTGAACACTACTTCTTCTGGTCTGATATGAATTTCAACTCTCCTCTATGCTGAATTCAAAGCCATCACAGACATTACGTAATGAGGGAAAAAGTGAAAGCATGCCTTCAAAGTGTGCTGCACGTGTCGAACGTCAGCCATGTCATCTGAAGAGGTTTCTTTCAGCACTTAAGTGCACAGGATGAATTGTTCTCAGCCAGGTTAAAGAAATGCACGAGAAAAGGAGACAAAAAGTCCATGTGAAACATTCCTTAGGGGTTAAGCCTAGCTTTGCTCTGCTGAAGCAACGCTGTTTGCAGAAACACTAAAATCTCTAAGAAGATTCCTAAGAAAGGTAAGATGGATTTTTGATGTCAGGTTCCCTGTCAGACAGAGATAGTGTCCTTAGCAACATTCAAAAACAATACAGCACAACTTGGATCTGGGCGTCCAGCAGCCAGCACTGTTGCAATCATAATTCTTGCTTTGAAATAATGGAATAGCTCAGTAGTGAGACATCAGCTTTTTTAACTAAAGCTGATGTCTCACTGCAGAGGCATTAGCAGAGATGTCATCACCAAAACCTCTGCTGGTCACAGACAAATGCAAGCAAGACCCTTCCATTGGGTTAAGTAATTTCTGTACCTCTTTTAGAAGCATGTCATGATGTATTCTTTAATGCTGATCGCTCACAGCCTGTGATGTCATCCACATTGCTACAGTACTGTTGTTTTCCAGAAAGCATAATGGAATAACTATTGAATGACAAAGGCAACACAACAAAGTATCTCTACATCAGAGATGTGATGTCTCATCTGTACCAACTGATGTTCCTCCAACTGGCTTTTACAAAACAATTCCATCACGGCAAAGAACCTAAAGATGAGTCTTTAAACTGGCTTAGCAGTTCATAAATCACCAGGAGGAAAGAGATTGAGCTCAGCTGATTAGATCCAAATTAATTTAAAAAATGTTTTATTCATCCCGAAAGGAAATTAAATGTTGTCATAACTCATATCATCCAAGTATCTTCAAAGAGTCGTTGTGGATGGTGATGCTGTTTGCTGGAAGGATCTCTCTAAATCTGTGTGTGGCCATATAGAAATCTGGGCAGAGAAACGTTGGGAGTCAGAGATATAATTATTTTTGGAAGAGTTGCTTTGAACTTCCTCTTTCGGTCTCTGCTCCCCGGTCCTGCTCTGCATCCAGGAACTCCTCAGTTTCCACTCCTTTGTTATTGTAGTTCTGGTATTATCTGAGCTTTAAGGGATGCTAATCAGCAGCACATTAACAACACATTGTTGCCATGATTCCAATTCATAACAGCTGTCTGAAAGTAAAAAAGTAAGAGCAAAAATATGTTAAGCTGCAGAACATCTAAAACCAGAGGCAAACCAAATCTATGCATTTTCACACTTTAGAAGTGAAATAAAGTGCTAATGGAACTAGCAGTTTTTATATATATTAAAAAAAGGATTTTAGAACAAGCTCCTATATTTTGTTGAAAAGTTTCTTATAAGTTAGTTTTGTCCTATTTCAAGTCCACTGAAATAGAATAAAATTATTACTTGTACTACAAACTAGACACAAATACTTGGGTATAATTTTGTGTTTTTGCAGGCTGCAAAAAATTTGAGTCTGGGACAAATTAACCTCACAACTGGACGACACACACCACTGAAGCTGCATTGGAATGGCTTAGATCAAATAATATGTTCCAGACTAAACAAATCAAAGTCCAGACATAAATGTAATCGGAAATCTGTGGTAGGACTTGAAATTTGCAGTTCCTTATCCAGTCTGGTTCAGTTTGAGCTATTTTGCAAAGAATGGGTGAAAAATTGAGGTTGCACAGCTGTAATTGCTGTGAATGTGGGCTCTAATTTATCCATGAGTCTTTGTATTTCCTCAGTGGGGCTGCAGACTGAAGCACACCACACTTTCCGGGTCTTAGGGTGTGTGACAACCACAAAATAATGTTTTTTTCTACTATGCAAGAGGTGTCAGACCTCTGAACACCATGATGCAACACTCCATCAAGTTTTACTGTTTTGAAGAGTCACCGGTACTGAAAAAGCTCCACATAAGCAACGTCCAGTAATCTGTTTTGTCTTCATCATGGCTTGTGCGTTGTCTGTTGATCAGCAATCAGCAAAAATGTGTTACAAGGTCAATAGCAGAGAATAAAGAAACATTTGTTCTGGAAGTGATATGTGTTGCACTAATATGCCCAAAATATCATACTTGTTACACCTGGAAAAAAAGATTGCATCAAGTGTGTGGATGACAAGGATAAAAATGGGTTAAATGTGGGGATAAAGACAAACATGTTTCTAATTATGCTGTCATGTTGGTATTTAAGTTCATTAAAATTCAGCTTGGATTCTTTTGTATCAACTTTTCTCTTTGCCATTACCAGTGCTTGATTGAAACCACTCTGTGGTGTGGAAGCTGAATTAAAAGGCATAGTTTGGGATTCTGAAGTGGGATTACCTAAAATATCTACACTACAGTGATGTCTGACAGTGTCTGACCTGCTTCCCATATAGCAAAATGTGAGTAAATCAACACTGAAATATACTGTAGCTAGGCAGAAACATTGAAAATACTTTGAAGCCTGACATTGAAACAAAATTGAAAGTGACTCACATGTTAAATCAATGTTAGGGTTTCAACCATAACTGACACCATATCAATGTTGATTCAACCATCATATAAATTTGGATCCACATGTGTTACTTTTATATTGAATCAAAGTTAAGGAATAACTATTGATTCATGTACACGTTTTAGTCTGATATGTCTACATCATAACATACCATGAAAAGTTTCTTCACTGATGTTAAACACACCATTTTACTGGCAGACGATGGGGATATAATACCCATTGTCTGTATTATCTTGTATTGCCATATTTCCAAAAATGTGTTTACAAGCTTAAAAATGATAACATGGCATTAATATAACATTTTGTTTAAGAAAACAGGGATAGATCTGTAAACATATTTGACTCCGTTTTGACTGTCAGAACAACATATAGCACAACATACATTGTGCTGTATGAACCAGGGAAACAGTATGCGTTGGGGTAACCCAAGTTTCACTCTGGTTGGCGTCATGTCGGTTCCTTTATGCCTCACTCTCTCTCTGGTGTGTAATGTAGCCACTTCTTGACTGTTTCGCTGTAGGACTTATCAGTCAGCTTTGGGTCAAACTGCTCAGCAGCAGCTGAAAAATACAGAAATAAGAGAAAGGAAGGTGCTGGTTTGGGCCAGTTAAAAAGACGATATAGACAGGAGGACAAAATTGTTTTTACCCCTCGGTTAATGAAAGAAATTTCTGTGACCACAAAGGTCACAGAAATAACTTGAATCTGACAAAGGTAATAATGAATAAAAATTCTATGAAAATTAGCAAATGAAAGTAAGACATTGCTTTTCAAACATGCTTTGACAAAATTATTAAAGAAAACAAACTCAGGAAACAGACCTGGACAAAAATGATGGTACCCCTGAATATAAGGTGACCAAAGGGACCATGTTAAATCAAGGTGTGTCCACTAATTAACATCACAGGTGTCTACATTCTTGTAAGCAGTCAGTGGGCCTATATGTAGGGCTACAAGTAGTCACTGTGCTGTTTGGTGACATAATGTGTACCACACTCAACATAGACCAGAGGACGCAAAGGAAAGAGATGTCTCAAGAGATTAGAAAGACAATTAAAGCTGCGCGCAGCCTCTCAGCCAAGCGCTGCTCCAGCCTATTGGCCACCGCGGGGGTTCGCGCACCGCCGCCCGCCAGCCACCGCAGACGGTGTCACGCCTTTCAGTTTTTGAATATGATAAAGCCCCCTCTTTAGGGGAGCAGAAAAATAATAAGAAACAGTACGATTACAATAGGCCTTCGCAGCGCTTTGCTGCTCAGGCCTAATTATAAACAAGTGCGTTAAAGGTAAAGGTTATAAGACCATCTCCAAGCAGCTTGATGTTTGTGACTACAGACACAAAATATTCAAAGATCCATGGGACTGTAGCCAACCTCCCAGGACATGGCTGCAGGAAGAAAATTGACAACAAAACCAAGACAGATAATATAAACGGTAGCAAAAGAGCCTTAGAAAACTTCTAAAGAAATTAAAGGTGAACTTCAAGCCCAAGGAACATCAGTGTAAGATCACACTATCCAATGCTGTTTGAGTCAAAGTGGACTGGGAGATGACCAAAGAGAACACCTTTGTTAAAAACAAATCATAAAAAAGCCAGACTGGAATTTGCCAAGCTACATGTTGACAAGCCACAATGTTGGGTCTATTTTGGCTCCCAACCTGCAAGGAATCAACCAAGAACACCAGTTGCTTTTCTGCAGAAAAGGGGAGAGAAGCCAGACATGGAGAGCAGCCGTCAAACCACTGTCTGGGATCAACTCCGCCGGCTCTCAGTCCTCAACTACCTTTTATTGAAACAGAGTATGACCTAATCACATGCACATTGTAGCTCTAAAAACTGCAACGTGGCCTAATTGATTACACATCATTTAAATACAAGCTCTTTTCTTTAAGACTGAGCGTGACTATTGACGTGGCATTGTTTCCTGTGTCTCTGCGTATATCATCTCAGCGAGTCACAAGCTTCTGGTCACCATGTCCTGGAACAGTTAATGTACCATGAAAGAAAAGAAGCCTAATAAAAAACATGAAAGAATAATAATATGAAAACATAACGTTTCAGATAAACTCATTTTCCCAACACACAAAGCTTATGGGAGAATGTCCTATGAACAGATGAGACAAAAAATTAACCTTTTAGTAAGGCACATTAGCTCTATGTTGGCAGACAGAAAAATGAAGCATATCAAGAAAAGAACATTGTCCCTACTATGAAACATGGAAGAGGCTCTGGGGCTGCTTTGCTGCATCCAGCACAGGGTGTCTTGAATCTGTGCTGCATATAACAAAATCTCAAGACTATTGTTAAGGAAAAATGATTATTTTTGGTGCTTAATACAGTTAATCTTACGACATGTGTAAAGGTATAGCCAACACTCTTATTTGGAATAGTTTTGTGTTGAGCATTTGGGAAGGAGCTGAAATAGCAGGCATTCAGCCAAGCAGGGGCCTCCCCCACAGACAGAGCAATAAAATTTACATTCAAATGGGGAGAACTAAGGAAGTTTGGGGGAAGAGACGTCAGAGGTGTCTGTGAAATCTCATCTTAGGACTTTTGGCATCAGGGATCTGCTCGTACCAGACAGAGATGAGCACTAAGTGGTCCGCCCTTTTGCTTAGACAAAAACCAGACACCTTTGCCATAAATGAGGGGAGTTTCCAAGTTTCTCTGAGGGCTAAGGGAGTTTCTAGTTGGTCAATGGGAGGAACGCCTTGGCTGCATAAATTAAATAGGGAAACACCTATTTGGTATAAAATTACGTACACGGAGCACACCAAGAGAGAGAGACAGCGGCCGCTAATTTTTGCCTTTTTTTGTCTTTGTTTTATGTTTGTTTGTCTTCCCCTTGTGTGTCGTTATTTGTATGAGAAAAATGCATATCTCTGTTTCTCTGCAGCTTTGTTAATTGATTCATGCGTTGCTTTGTGTGAGATTAAACTCTGTGATCTGTGACGTCAACACGCTTTGTTGTTGTTTCGTTTTAGCAGAACGCTGCCGCTCGTCGAGGATCCCGGAAAAAAAATTAAAGAGGAAAGAGCCAAACGTTTTGTCCAAAGCTAGCATTAAATTACCTCTTTTTTAACAATTGGGGGCTTCGTCCGGTTCTGACATCTTGGCGGGCAGATCGGCCTGTTTCGGCTCGACGGCTTGATGCGGTAAGATACTATTTGATTATTTTTTGGTCGTCTGTAGCACCGTGTGGTCGGGCGGAGTGGCTTGTCGCGGCTAGTTGCAGCCACGCGAGTTTCGAAGCTGCAGGGGTGGATAGATTTGCTCCTAAAAGAGTCTGTTGTTTAGTAATTGGTCAGGAAAAATACACACTACAGGGAATCGTGGCGGGTTCAGACAGAGGATTTTGCGCTAACTCTGCCGTAAAAATGCTGGGTTTATTAATTATGTTCTTTGCCCTGGGAATTCATTGCTGTGTCCCTGAAAAAGCAATTTGGGAATTGTGTATCAATTTGGTAGTTTGGGCTTGAATCGGCCCGGAGATTTGACTCTGCTCCAGCGGACTTATATTGGCCTACATCGGTTAAATCTTGAAAAGTATGTTTAAATTAATTTTTCTCTGGTGAAACATTGAAAAGGAGTTGAATCACTCTTGAAATAGGACTTATATTGGACACGAGCTGAATCGCTCTATTATATAGACTTATATTGGGTTTCGAGTTGTATCACTCGGAGGACTAAGTTTTATTAAGGAAGAATTATTGTTAAAACTTTGAACAAAACGTTTGGCTCGTCTCTTCCTTAACACAGCCGGGTTCTTCTCGGCGAGCAGCGGCCAGCTGTAAAACGAAACTAACAAGGCGTGTTGACGTCACAGATCACAGAGTTTAATTCATAAACAAAGCAATGAACAACAAAGCTGCAGAGATACAGAGATATGCATTTTCTCACAAAATAACAACACACAAGGAGAGACAAAAAACAAACACAAAACACACAGACAGACAAAGGCGCCCACGTGGAGAAAAGATGGAAAAAACTCTCTTTTCTTTCTCTTTACATGTCCTCTTAATACAAAGGGGTGTTTCCGTATTTTAATTTATGCAACGAAGGCGTTCCGTTGTTCAACCAATCAGAGAGCCACCTTGGAAAAACGTCAACCTTCCCCTAAGTTTTAATGACCAAACTCAAGAGTCATTTTAGTTGTTAAAGTTATAAGTTAATTTCACAAAACCTATTTTACTCTTTTGGACTCAGCATCTCCCAAGATTTGAATCTTTGCCTTATCACGAACAATATTTAAAAGGTGTATCCGAAATTAAACATAGATGTTTCCAAGATTCGAAATCTGTGATCAACTCCAGATGCAGCTCAGAGCCCCTGGGAAACCCCCAACCTCCGACCTCTAGGCAGGGGAAGATATTATTTATGGCCTGCTAATTTAAAGCCTTTCAAGAGAATAGTGTTTTGTGGCTGCTCTAAGTTACAGCCCTGCCAGGAGAATGTTTATCTCTGCTTAACATTTGTCCAAATAGGAATGTTTATCTCTTAAACGCACATGGCATGAGATTAGCCATATTAAACACTCAACAATATCCATATTTCCTTAACAGTTTACAAGTTGAAAAATTCACAGGATTAGGCCGAGTTGCATCACTCGCGGAGAATATAGGACTAAGTTTATAAGTTTGGAAATTAATGCAGTTTTTAGCCGGCATTTTATTTTTTTTCCCCTCTGTCTCTTCCGTTTGTCTGAAACCGTGTTTGTGTTCTCTGTATTTCTCTGTGTGTGCGGGCTGCCGTGGAAGTGTGTGTGTGTCTGTGTGTTTCTGTGTGTATCTGTGCGTGTGTATGCACTAATTGTCTGTGCGGAACGCTGTGTTTGAAAAGCACTGTTTGTGTGAATTTGCGTTGCTTTTGCTGCGTTTTATTGTGAAGTTATTATGGACACTGAGTTGACAAACGATGCTATATGCCATTCATGTAATCTGGCTCCGCGGATAAGTCTGCGGGACCAGATTGCGGACTTAATTAACATATATGATCAACAGCTTGGTCTGGATTCGCTTAATGTGAAGGAAGTAAATTAAACTGGGACCAGATAACGGGAAATTATTGGTTGCTGTTAAATTTTAACATAGGTTTGACATGTCTCTTTTTAAACGTGCACGGGATTTAAAAAGATTCCTGAAGATTGGAGTTTAAAATTAATTAAACCAGACTCATGAAAATATGTTAATAAAACATTGGACAATTTATGAAGCTTCAGTAAATTTGATATAAATTACAGACAATTTGTTAAAAATTACAGTAAAATTTGATAGAATAATGACCACAGACTGACACTTGGGGACTGATGAAATTTTGACTGACTATAAAACCTGGCCAGATGTTTTGTGTTTTGTGTTTTTGTATTGTGTTGCAATTCATGTTGGTGTGAAAGATTGTGTGATTGGAGATAAAATACCACTGGGTATTTTATGTCATATAAATACAGAATTTTTGTGCTGTTACGTGGTGCAACATTTCCAGTTTTTAGAACGCCCTCTGTGTTAAATTGGACTAAATTATTAAAATTAAGCAATAACAGCAGTAAGTGTGACCTGCAGTGTAAAGATTGGAAGGTGATTAAAGGATAGAATCTTGATAAAATAAATCATCTGAACAAATTGAAAATAAATTATGGGTTCTAAGGTTAAATAAATAAATAAAGAAAGAAAGAATAAGCCAAGAAAATTAGGTCACAGAGGATTGTAGAAATGCTGTCTTGGCAATTTAATAGATAAATACATACATGATTAGGTAGAGAAATAAATAAAATAAAAAGTATATAGCATTGACAACTAAAATATTAGCTTAAATGTTAAGTATTCCTTTTAGGCTGACGAGGTAGGAGGAAAATAGAATAAAATACAATGAGTAAAATAGGACTTTTTTCATGAGTTGAGGATAAGGAAAAACGAAGATTTTTAGAGAAACAGGCTCTAACTGTGAGAGGAATTGCTCAGATAACAACAAACTGCAGTATGCAACCGATTCTAGATAGTTTCACAATCAGTCTTTTTAAAACTGACCAAAACTTTAGCATAGATAAAATATTATTAAATCTAGAGGACTTATTGATAATTAAGGCAGAATAAAATAGAAGTAACTCTCTTGTTAAATAGCAATTGATTAAATACAGAAAAGTTTGCTAAAATTGACAAGATTTGTTGTTGAAGGATAACATTGAGTTAGAAATAACTTATGGGTTAATGAAAGAGGATCTGGTGGAATTATTGTAGAAAATAATGTCGATCAGGGGGACTTGCAGCCCCCCTTGCAACGGTTCAGCAGGAGAGCCACAGGGCTGTGCTGTTACTTTTACCCCACTAGATTCAACTAATTAACATGTGAAGCCTCTTTGCTTGGCACTGTAGATTATAGGAAGTTGTAGAGAGTCTTTATCATTACATTAGGCAGGATTTTGATGTAGTTTGGTTTCCTAGATTAAGTGAAACATTTTCTCTTTAGAGTAGATAGTTTAAACATGCAAATACATAGTGAGCAAGGAATAATGTGGAAAATGTTAAATATAAGTTTTTAGCATCCAAACACTGAGTCTGTGACAGCTGTCCTGACTGTCACACACGGATACTCTTGGTAATGATTTTCTGTTTTCCTTTCATATTACTTTATATATTGAGTAGTGAGTAGTTTAGATTTGTATCTTTAAATTTGTTTTCATTAGTCTGACTCTTTAGTTAGCTATTTGTGTCAGTTCTTTGTCTATTTTGTTAAATATAACAAATTAATTTCTTTCTTTTGAGTTACCAGTTTCCTCTGGACCTGTTCACCAGGGGACAGGGAAATTTGGTCCTTAGTTTAATTGTTTTCATTTGTTGATTTGGTAATATTCTGACCAGTATTTGTCAAAATTTATCATTTTTGGATTTTCTTAATTAAGACTATATTTTGAATTTTTTCTTCAACGTCTCTCTGGCTGGTTTATGCAAAACCTTCACAGAGTCTTAATTGGTAAACATGCTTTGTCAAATGCTAGTGAAAATTTTTGAGAAGTTGGTAAAATGATTTATTTGAGAATCATAACAGTAATATGAAATAATGAGTTTTACAACTGTAATGTGAAATATTTTGGGAAAATAGTAATCTTGAAGGTTTAAAGCAGGGGTCCCCAAACTTTCTCCTGTGAGGGCCACATAACTTGTCCCTTCTCTGATGGGGGGCCGGGGTCAGTTTGTAACAGAAAAAGTCTGACGATTGTAAGAGTGCTAAACATAAAAATGTATTGTTTTTCAGAAAGCACAATCAAATAACCTTTTCTGGATTCTTCAGAGAACAAAAGTCAGGAAATAACACTATTTATGAAATAAATAATAACCAAATAACACTGGGTTCTCCACATAAAAAAAAGTCCATGGAACATAAACTTTCTGTTGTGCTGGTCACAATCTTAAAAGGTCCAAGTTCAGCTTAGTTGTCAGAGCAGAATCTCTTACTTCAATGGCTCATATGAGCAGGCTCTCAAAGTTCTTGTGTTCCTTCCTTATAACCTTTTTGTAGGTTCCAATAGCTTGTAGACATCGCTGTTTGTAGCTCATCAACTTCCCTGTGAAACCCACAAAGCAAGCAGGCTGAGAAACTGAACTAAGTGATACAGCACCTCCACAGCACAATCAGTACTACTACCAGTATGGTTGTGGAGATGGATTTTATCCCAGTAGATTTTATTATGATTATATTTTTATACTCAGAATGACTCATCTCATTCAAATCAGAAAAATGACCTTACCTTTGTTCATCAATGTGAACTGTGGGCGTGCATCTGACTGGTGAGAAGTTGAATGTCAGGTTCCATTCTAGTCACTGCCAGTCTCAAACACTGATGCAGATGTTCATCTGTCAATCTTGATCTCATTGACGTTTTCAACAGTTTCATACGTGAAAAGGTTTGCTCGCAGATATACGTGCTGCCAAAAAGTGTGGACATCTTCATTGCGTGTTTTCTGATGTTAGGGTACGTGTCGTTTGGGAGGGCGGCATAGAAGTCAATGAGACTGTTGGGCTTGAACGCATCTTTCAGAACATCACAGTTCTGTAACTCGGCCAACTCAAACTGATAAGAAGGCTGGGCTTCATCAATGTCGGCAACAAAGGGGTTCTGGAAAAGACGTATTTCTTTTGCATAAATATGTAGTTCACGGAATCGCACACCGAACTCCACCTTTAGCATTTCCAGTGCTTCCACACACTTTTCAGCTGGAAAAGGGACCGCTGGGTTCTCTGCAGAGAGATTTTGTGTAGCAGGGAGATGGATGAAACGGTGCTTTTTCACTTGTCCCAAAAGTAGCTCTAGTTTCACCTCAAATGCTTTGATGTGGGAATACATTTCACAAATGAGTTTCCCCTGGCCTTGTAGCTGCAAGTTAAAGCTGTTCAGCATTTCTGTCATGTCTGTTAAAAATGCGAGATGCCATTTCCATTCTGGGTCTTTCAGCTCTGGCACAGTTTTGTTTTGTGAATGAAGAAATGCGTTAATTTCAGGTAGCAGCTCGTAAAAACGCTTCAGAACTCTGCCCCGGCTCAACCATCGGACCTCTGTGTAGTACAGCACATCCCTGTGCGCAGATTCCAGTTCAGACAGGAATTCTTGGAACTGCCTGTGTTTAAGACTCTTTGCTCTGATGAAGTTTATGCACGACACCACAACCTTCATGACAGAATTCCACGTCAACACTTTGCAGCACAGTGCTTGCTGGTGAATTAGGCAGTGGACTTGTAGCGGTGCGGTGAGACTTCGTTCTTCAAACTCCCGGTTCATGCGTCCTATTAGACCCCGAGACATGCCCACCATATTGGGAGCCCCGTCAATTGTGATGCTGGCCAGCTTTGACCAGTCCAGGTCCAACTCTTCCATGGTTTGGTACACTTTTCCGAAAATATCCTCCCCGGTTGTAGTCCCTTTGAGACTTTGGAGGGCTGCCAGCTCCTCGCACATCTCAAATTTTGCAGTAACTCCACGAATAAAAATGAGCAGCTGCGCGGTGTCCTGCACGTCCGTGCTCTCATCCAGTGCTAACGAAAAAAATTCAAACTCTTTCGCCTTCTGCTGCAGCTGGGTATATATATTACCGCCGATTTCTTCAATGCGTCTGGTGATTGTACTGGCTGATAGACTCACGGCATTAAAGACGTCTTTCTTCTCGGGACACACCTCCTCCGCTACAGCTCTCATGCATTTCTTGACAAATTCTCCGTCAGTGAAAGGTTTACCGCTGCTTGCTATCAGTTGAGCAACCCGAAAGCTGGCCCGAACAAATGACTGGTTCAGCTGAACTTGGCGTACAAATGTATTCTGCTGAGCTAACAATCCACTTTTTAGCTTTGAGAGTTTGTCTGCTCGCATTTGGCCTTGCAAGCTATCATACTTGTCTTTATGATGGGATTCATAGTGTCTCCGCAGATTGTATTCTTTGAATACCGCCACCGCCTCTTGACAGATGAGACAGACAGCCTTTTCTTTGCATTGGACAAAAAAATAATCGTTTGTCCTTTGCAGGTTAAATGCCCTGCATTCTGAATCAATTTTTCTCTTACCTAATCTTTTCGCCATTATTCTGTTTGCTCTTTGAGAGGGGCGGGTTTAAGATTTTTTGATGGGGGTTGCCAGATAGGCAACAACCATCCACCCTTCTGGGGTCTGTTATATGTTACGCATATATGTTGTTATACGTTATATGTCATGCATATAACTGATATATGTCAATTATATGCATGTATAAAATAGTTACTAACTAATAGTTAATAATAAATAAAGCTCATTACTAAGGAACATTTTATTGCAAAAGTCCAACTTATCAAATAAAAATGCACATATATGAAAATACTCTGGTATTGTTCAGGGGGCCGGACCAAATGTGGAGGCGGGCCGCATCTGGCCCGCGGGCCGTAGTTTGGGGACCACTGCTCTAACCCTCCAGCTGTCTCTCGCTCTCTCTCTCTCTCTCTCTCCCCTCCTCCCTCTTGCAGCTTGTAGTTTTCGTCAGCATCCTTCAAAGTGTTCTCTGCTATGCTTAATGTCTGCCTGTTTATCACAAAATGTCCCAATTAAAAGCAAAATGAGAGTATCATGTTGTGTTTCATGTTACTTCATGTTATTTTGCTCAATTAAAACAAAACAGCACACCTCAAAAACAACTGCTTATTAACTTATGACCAGAGATTTTACTGGTATTAAGTGATAGAACTAGTACGCATGGCTTCTTGTAAAAGACAGTGGTTGCTGGTCGAACTGTTGCATTTGATTTATAATCTGGGACATTTTACACAAGTGGTCCAGACATTAAAAAAAAAAAGCCACTTGCATTGGGACAGGATGAACAAAAAATTGCGTATCATTTATAGACTTTAAAATAAAAATTGTTTATTCAATGTTTCTAAATGCCAGCAGAGCTGGAAAGAGGACAATTAGGCTACCCAAGTTAGTTTTGATAAAAATTTGCACTTAGTACCTCATTAAAATTTTGCTTTATGAGCAAAACAGCTCGTAAAGGAAAAGAGAACATGTTGGTGTCAAGCTATTTTTATTTAAAGGAGCACATTTATAAATAAAATAGAAACACAACATATTACATGTATTTTTAATGGGACATTAATTTCCAATATTTTATGTCAGCTGCTGTTTGTTCCTTAATCAACTCTAAACTAAGCACCTGATTATCTGTTTTCAGTTTTAGGGGAGGGTTAGGGTTAGAGATTAAACTCTTGCCTTTCTCATAGTTACAATTAAACTAATGCCTTAAGTACAGCAAGATATTTTCTTTTTCTCAGAAGTTAACTTGAACCACACTTGATAGGTTTTCCTTACTCTGTCTTTCATTTGATGCAACACCATGAGATCTTAATATAAACCTAGCTGAAAGATCAATGCCATTTTTTCTGGTATTTCTTTGTTTTATCTTTACTCATTAATGATATGATATGAAATGTAACATAGTAACTTTACTCAAAACAAATTCAAGTAAAAGTAAAAGTTCAGATTTGGTAAACAACTTAAAGGACAAATTGGACAAACTGTAATTACATCAGTATGAATAAAAGTAACTAATTACTTTCCACCCTGTATGGTAGAAAATATATATTTTTCACATTGTAAAGTGCTTCTACTTTCTGTGTTATCCATACAGGGAGTCTATAGTACAGTAAAAGAGTAATGTTTTTATTTGTTTTGGTTTGCACTGATGATTTTTGTCATAGTACCGGCAAGAATTTAAAACTACTTTCACCCCTGCCTCTAGCCAGTAAAAGTTCTCCAACTTTAATGACATATCTAGTCCACAGATCTCTTCAGCTGAATCAATATTAAAATCCCGGGTTGTTTTGTTGGGTTTTAGATGTTGTTCATTTCTCTATTTTAGTTTCTTCTTTTTCTTTTTAGATCAGCTATGTTTTTGTTTTACTTTAATTCAGTCCTTTCTTAGTTATTATAGTTTATTATGCATTGTCTCTAGTCATTACTTGCACTCCAGTTCTATTATGTCCTTTAGGTCCAGTTATTCTATATATTAGATTAATTTTCTAGTCCTCAGTGTTATCTCCCTCGGCCCCTGCCTCTCTTTCCTCAGTCTGCTATCTGCTCTCTCCCATGATATTTGTGACCAGTTAGTCAATTACCTGGTCCTTTGTTTCAGCATTAAACCTCCCAGTACTTAATAAACCCTTGTCTTTCAGTTACTCTTAGCTGGTTCCTTCCATTGCTTCCTTTTTGGCTCTTTTTCTCCTCATGTCTCTGTGTTCATAATTCTTTGGAATTATTATTTGTTTTCTGCCCTGGCCTCTTGTGGATTTTGGAAGTTTTTGTTCCTTACTTTTTCATTAAACATTTTCATCATCACCTCCACTGTTGTGCATTTGGGTCCACCACCAACCAACAAACAAATCATGACAGTTTCAGTTCAGGACTCTTCCAAGGACTTTGATAGTCTTTAATTTTTGTCTGGTAACATCATTTCTTCTTTTGACTTTAGATGCATTGAGACGGTGAAAAGTAAAATCTCCAGCTTTTTTTTGCAGGCACATGAAGACTTTGTCAAAACTGACAGATATTTATTCTGTTCACAACTTCCCTCACCTGCAAAATCTGAATTTCATCCTTGTAAGCTCCTTGCAATAAATAATTTCAAATTAGGTTTTATATGTCTGGTAGTCTGATACTCTGTTCTCCATATATTTGTCTGCTAGCGGGAGCTAATGTCTATGAGAGCTATGCTACTTTAGCTGTTGTTAGATGAGTCCATGTAACATAAGTTAACATTTTGTAATATAAGTTACAAAACTTATGTTTCGTAACTTTTGTGAATGAAATCTGCTGACTCTACATATGTATCATATGGAAATAAAAGAAGCTTTAAATTCAGATTGTTTTCAATCCTGTTTATGTATAGTGTACAGTGAAATTTAAATTTTTTTTTTTTACCCAAATATAGTGGTATAATAACCCTTGTGTTGATTTGGAGTTTCAACCCAATTTTGGGTCAATTTAACCCAACCTTTGGTTAGTTGCCATAACCTAATGTGTTGGGTCAAACCATCAACCCATCCCAGTTAAGTTAAAACACCCCAGCTTTGGATCGGTCCATATTTGACCCAGCACTGGGTTACGAATTGGGTTGTTTTTAACCCAGCAACTTTTACTGTGTTTGTTGGGTTAGTTTGACCCATAGCTATTTACCCATAGCTTGACCACATAATTCAATTTATACTGTAGAAAGAAGAAGATGACAAAAGTGTTTCCTGAATTAACTTTAATGTTTGCTTCATTGCACACAAAGGACAGATGGAATATTTAAGATCGCCCTAATCTGTTGAAACTTTAACAAAATAGACTCACATTTGTGGTTTCACAGTTATCTAAAGTTAACAATTACACGTCTTAAAAATTACATGGATGTTCAAATATTTACTATAATCAATTAACAAAAGAAAACACCATAAAGCTGTGTATTCAAAGACAACCAAGGATTGGTTGGTTAAGGATAAACCATGATGTCTACCAACAGAGCAAGTTAACTACTGTAGTTATTTTGAAGGCAGGCGCCCTGATCTGGTGGACAGCTCAGTTTGAAGTTTAAGGTTTTGGTGTTGAACCTCTCAGAATCTGATCTGCTGCAGATTGTCTGAATATGCAGAGAAAAGTACAACTAGACAGCTAGTGTTAGAAAATATATGTTGATTTTCCTGTACAACTGATACATTGATTAACCTGACTTTGACAAAACATTACTGAACCTGAAAAGTGCTTGTATCTTCATAATGTAAATGTAGAAATTGTTATTTTTATGTTGGTCAAATGTGTATGCATTAAATGTTTTGCTGTCAAGGCTATTTTTGCAGTGATACTTACAATAAATGCATAACATTTATGTTTTTAACTATGTGTTTATTAGCTGTTTATTGTGTTAAAATATCAATTGAAAAATAAATTTGCTGTCCTGTGAAAATCTGAGTCATCTGAATATATTTTGAATTCTACATTAATCAACGTACAATGAAGACAAACAGGAACACAAGGTTTGTCCTGGTTTGCAGATGAGGGGGCCAATAAAATGGGGTCTTTGTAGATTTCACACAGATCCAGACACAAATACAGTTTAATCTAAAGATTCTGGAGGCTGTGTGAACATTAGACTAAACCATTACTTACGCTGAGAAGTCAACATAAATAAGGAAAGTTTCTTCTGGTGAATAAGGTCAGCTGCACATAATGTTCCTCCCTGCAGGTCCAGATCTACCTTCATTACTGCTGAAGCACCAACATATGGTTTCAGTGATAGTGACCAACATCCAGCTATATCATCCTATCAAGGGTAGTGTCCATTTGGAAATATCTGATTAAGGATTAATTGGTAAATTAACTGTAGCTAAATAGCTGTCTTCTTGTTTTATCTGATGTATTTGCCCTATTTAGCCAAACACAAAGTCAATTTATATACAGAGATGTATGTCAATAAGGTATTGACAGGACAGATAAATAATGCAAAACATGAAAACATAAAAAAAAGTTTTGCGTTTGCCAGCATGCAGAGCCAACATTAAGACGTGAACTATCTTGCCATTATCTGGTACAGGCCAAAGCTATTTTAACCATATTCATGGTATCACAGATGGATTTCTCTGACTGCCTTCATCTGACAATAAATAGAGCAGATGATCCACAACACTGCAATAAATTGTATGTTTATGCTGCAAGTTGAGGGTCACTAAAGATACAAGGACTTATCTGACAGCTAAAGTAGCATAGCTCACATAAACATTACCTCCCACGAACAGAAAAATATGAGGACAGATGTTCAAACTACTAGATATATAAAACATAATCTGAAATTATTTAAAATTATTTATGTTTCACTATAATCGGAGAGCAAAGCTTGCATATTTAACCTGTACTTACTTCTGAGGACAGACCACCTTGTTGCTTCTTGTATGACAGCCTGTTTTTCCACCCACCGAATCATTCAACTACCTAGTGGTTGTTTTTTAAACTATGTAATCACAACTGTACAGCTCAAAAATAAACAATATGTCTACAAATAATTTTATTATAAAGAAGTCCTGATGTATTTTGTTTTAAAAATCAAATAACATATTTGCCACTTCGGCACAAGCACAGTGATAAATGTTCAGAGGATTAAAACACAGGAATCAAAAATCAGATGACCCAGCTTTCCAGCAGCATTTAAATGAACCACTTACGAACAATCTGAGGCTGTCTGAAGCGTGAAATGAGTCTCAAAAATCCTCATGTACTTGTAACCATATCTGAGCTTAAATGCAGTTTTGTCTGTGTACATCAGGCGACTTATTTAACTTATTTAATGTTTGTAGGCGTAGGAGAAGGTTTGAATTCGTAATTATCAGATTTGTGAGGTTGAAGTAAAATCTGTGTGTAGAAATGTAATGTTTGTGGAAATTGTATTTGTGTGTGTATACCTTTATTTTGTATTAAATTTCTTCATATTTGTGCATGTGTGGCCTACGTGGATCTGGTGGCTTCTTGGTGCAGAAATGAACGACTAGGAGCTCAATCTGGCATCAGTTGTTTTCTTTATTTCATACCTGCATTTCACACATGGGCACCGAGGTAAAGTCAGTCTCTGGCATGAAAGAAACTCCTCGACAGTGATCCTCATGGCTCTGAGGATTACCCATAATACAGTAAGCAAAATAAAATAATTGAAAATTACAGTGATCGTATAGTGGATTTGGTTTACATCAACGGAACAACCAGTGAGTGTCCTTTTTAAAGAAAGTAACACAATTAATTAAAATGCTCTGAAAAATAAAATAAAATGCTGACATTTAATTCACTAGATGCCATTTTTATATTTTAGCTTATACGAACTTGCATCTTGGAACAATGCAAAAACATTAACCATATCTACATAAAACTATTAATATAAAATTGCCTTATATAAGCCATCTGCTACAGAGATTTAGTAAAACATACCTGCATTTCACACATGGGCACCGAGGTAAAGTCAGTCTCTGGCATGAAAGAAACTCCTGCCAGGAGGAGCCATAATGTTAACGTGTGGGAAATTCCCGCCACACTTTCTCACGAACTAAACATTTCTATAACGCAACAAAAACAATATAATAGCAAAGCTAACATAACATGGATTAAACATATTTCAATAATATGCAAAAACGAAAACCATAAACATATTTATAAATAATATTTCTTCATCACATCGCAGAGACATGTTACCTCGACAGTGATCCTCATGGCTCTGAGGATTACCCATAATACCCCGCTCTTTCTAGGGTGAATGCAATACCCCGTTTTACCAGCAGATGGTGCATTTTAGCAGGATTTAACCTGAACCATTTCAACTATGTTACATACACCCCCTGTAAATTCTGCTAAAATGGGGTTCTATCAAACAAGTACACACAGCACTAAAATAAAAGTGCAATAAAAAGAGCACATAGTAGTCACATCAGTTCAAAACTATCCATGAGGAATAATGTTAGCAAAAGTGCGGCCATTACTCTTACCAACACAGACCCAAAAGATGCCATTTACACCTTTTGACATACAACCATTGCTCTACAAAGCAGTCACTGAGGAAAAAAAACAAAACAAAAAAACTTTGAAACAACACAAATCTACCCTGCAAACATGGTCCTTACAAAGGAAAACAGAGAGTCCACAGTTGACATTGAATCATCCACAACCTGTTCATTCATTTCACATATAAGTCTGGCTGGAGGCTTAACAGGCCTACCCGACCTAGTGCAAAGCCGAGACGGCTGAGTGCAAACAACATCAGTCGCAGGCAAGTCCAGTTTTGTGTCAGTACTATGTTCAGCTGAAAGATCATGCTGAATGGGCTCAGAGAGGACAGCTGCAGTTGTAAGGTTGGAAACTGGTTCAGGAGAGTCTGACAGTGCAACAGATCCAGGGAGATCAGGTTCAGGCAAATCCTTGGTCACATCACTTGAGGTAGGACACACAATGTCCAGTGAAGAACCACGTACTGGAATGTCAGAAGCACAGTCAGGGTGATTTACAACTTCATCCATACAACTATTGTCCTCCATTTGCAAAAGCCAGTTCACAGTTTTAGTTTCATTGTCCTGTACTTCATCAGGCACAATAGGGTCAGAGAGTCCACTTCCCGCTGTGGAAGGGCAAGGGGAATGGTCTGCAACAGCAGAAACGGCAGCAGCAGTGAGAAAGTTGACAGGAAGTAGAAGGTTTCTGTGGAGAACCTTTGTCCTTGATGTGACAGGATCTTTGATGCAATACACATTTATATCAGGCTTCACAGACACCACTTCATATACTGTTGATTCCCATTTGTCTGCAATTTTCCTCTTCCCTCGCTCACCACGATTAGCAACCAAAACTCTGTCACCCACATCGAGAGGAGAACCTTTAGCTTTGCGGTTGTAGTACATTGCTTGGTGGGCTTGTTCAGATGAACTGTTTTGTTGAGCAATGCGGGCAGCCACAGAGAGGTCATGTTTGAGGCGGGAGACAAACTCATGATGGTCTACAACTGGGCCATTTGACAGAGCGTGCTGGAAAACCACATCAATGGGCAGGCGCGGGATCCTGCCAAACATAAGGAAAAACGGTGCAAACCCAGTTGTTTCATGCTCAGTGCAGTTGTAGCAGAATGTTAGCATTCGGAGCATCTGAGGCCATCTTGACTTGGACTGGGGAGGAAGTGCTCGTATCATGTTACCTAAGGTTCTGTTGTAACGTTCAACAATGCCATTCCCCATCGGTGTGGTGTGAGATTTTTGTATGCCAGCCATGTCCAGCAGTTCTTTGATGAGAAGACTTTCAAAATTTGCTCCTTGATCTGAATGAATGCGTTTAGGAAAGCCATATATGCAAAAGAAGTCATCCCACAGACGACGAGCAACTTGTTTGGCTGACTGATTTTTGCATGGAAACGCATGTGCCATCTTGGAAAAGTGGTCTGTTACAACTAGAACATCGACACAGCGCCTGTCTGAGAGCTCAGCTGTCCAAAAGTCAATACAGACCAGTTCCATTGGCTCAGAGGTGTGAATACTTTCAAGGGGAGCTCGGTCATTAGGTTCTGGAGTTTTACCAACCACACATCGAAAACAGCACTTCACATGGTTAATAATGTCTCGTTCCATCCCAATCCAAAAGAATCTCTGTCTGGCGAGAGACAGTGTGCGGGCCTGGCCCTGATGACCAGCTGAGTCATGCACCCCTTGGAGGACCTTGGGTTTTAAAGAGTCAGGGACAAAAAACTGTTGAGTTGTCATGTTCATTTGTTTGTCTTTCTTAACTCTGTACATCAGGCCATCTTTAATGACAAGCTTAGGCCAATGTCTCAGCAGGTTTAGAACACCAGGTGACTCACTTGCACGTTCACGTCTGGTGGGTCTCCTGTGACGCTGCACATAATAGAAAAGTCGGCCCAACACACCATCCTGACCTTGTAAACTAGCAAGTTCACTCTTTGGCATCAAGGCAGATTGATCAATGTCACTGAGTTGCAAGACAACTGGATCAGTGGCTCTTGTCTGACTGAAACCTCCAGACTCATGTGCCTCAAGAACAGCTGACACATCTTGTGATGTTAATATCTGGGGAGTCGGTGAGGGAACCTCAGCATTGTCATCTGTGCTCTCAACAACCAGCTGACAGTTGTTCGTACAACGAAACGCATCTTGGACCGTTTTGTCCATCATACCGTTCACCTGGTTAAGCAGTGCGGTATATGGTTCAGTTACAATGCGATGGCTCATGCATGACTGAACAAATGGTTCTCTACTCAAGGCATCAGCGACAACATTTTTGCTACCAGGAACATAATTCAGATCGAAACTATAGGCAGCGAGCCTGGAAACCCACCGTTGTTCACACGCATCTAACCTTGGCTTGGTTAGTATGTATGTTAATGGGTTGTTGTCTGTCCAGACTGTGAAATGACGCCCTTTTAGCCAGTGGCTAAACTTGTTGCATATTGCCCATTTAAGAGCAAGAAATTCCAAGCGATGTGCTGGATAGTTTAGCTGTGAGCGTGAGAGAGTCCTACTGGCAAAAGCCACTGGTCTAGCCACCCTTCCATCAGGGGGAAGCTGTGACAAAACAGCTCCAATGCCATCAAAAGAGGCATCAACCGCAAGGATGAATGGAGCATTAAAATCCGGATGAGCCAAGGTAACACTACTTATCAAATCGTTTTTCAAAGTTTTAAATGCTTCCTTGCACTCGTCAGTCCAGTCAGATGGGGACAGTTTAACCTGACCCTTTTTGAATTTGGGTTTGTTGCCTCGCCCTTTTTTGTTTGTCGCTCCAGGCTCAGCTACAAGGCCAAAGAGTGGTTTGGCTTTGACAGAGCACTTCCCAATAAAGTGATGATAATAAAGGACCATCCCAAGAAAGGATCTAATTTTCCTGGCACATGGTGTCTCACCATCATGCTCCATGAGATCAGTTTCCTGTACCTCACTAATAGCCTCAACTTTACTAGGATCAGTGCTTACACCGTCCTCACTTATCACATGACCCAAAAATTTCACTGACCTACAAAGGAAGTGACACTTTTTTGGAGACAGTTTTAAGTTATTTGCAGCCAGACGAGAGAAAACCATCTGGAGCCGATCAAGCGCAACCTGTTCAGATGGGGCAAAGACCATCAGGTCATCCAAATAACATAGCAAACTAGTGAAATTTTGGTCCCCAAAAATAGACATCATCATTCGCATGAAAGTTGCAGGGCTATTGGTCAAGCCTTGAGGCATCCTATTGTACTCATGCAGGCCAAATGGAGATGAAAAGGCAGTAAACCTTTTGTCATCCTCGTGTAGCCTCACATTATAGAACCCTGAAGTCAGGTCCATGGTGGAAAAGAATACATTCCCACCAAGTGCGGCGAGGGCATCTGTTTGATGAGGCAATGGATGCGCATCTTTAACGGTTCGCGCATTCAGCCATCTGAAATCATTGCAGATGCGGAGGTCTCCATTAGGCTTAACAACCAGAACCAAAGGAGAGGAGTATTCGCTTTGTGATTTACGAATAATTCCTAACTCCTCCATTTCACTCAGAGCAGTGCGCAGTTTTTCATAATGGCAGGGCGGAACACGCCTGTATGGTAGTCTAAAGGGTTTGTCATCCACAAGTCGTATTCTGTGCACAAAATCTGTAGCATCCCCACAGTCCATTTTATGCCGAGAAAAGATGTATTCATACTGCTGAATGACTTGCACTAACTTATTTTTCCACTCAAGGGAGACTTCACAGGATGAGAGGTCCAAGTCCTGGAGTCCAATGTCACTCAGAATATGAGACATCTCCTTGTCAGATACTGGTGTCTTTACAGGGTCTTTGGTGTACTGTGTGTTGGATTGGATGAGCTCAGGCTTGGGGAAGTCCTGTACAGAAACACAAGTGGACACATCGGCAACTTTTGCATTTCTTCTCAGAGTGAGAGGTTTTTCAGTTGGATTTGCAATCTTGACAGGAACACACCCGTCACCGTACAATGACGCCACAACTCTCCCCACTAGGATTTGTCTGGGTCTGCATTTGGACTGAGTTGGTTCAATGATGACTGAACATCCAACTAAAGAAACATCTGATGTAGGCAGTTTGGCCCAAACTAAATGTTCAGTTAGGGGCTGGAGAGTTACAGACCTTTTGAGTTTGGCTGTGCCCACTTTGATGGGTTTCATGCCTGGGTCACAGGATATTGAGTCTGACAGCAGAGACATTAAACAGGGCAAATTGTCTTTGTGAATGCCTCTCTGAGAGGAACAGTCAGTTGCCCCATCAAAAGAGGTTTTTATTCGTGAAATCAGCCATCTGATAGCATTACTGCCCAATATCATTTCATCAGTTTGGCCTGGAACTACTAAAACAGGGATTATGACAGTAAGGTCAAAAACTTAGAGTGAGTTCATACAATGCAGAAGGTGTGACGACATGACCTCCACATCCAACAATAACAAAATCAGCAGCTGGTTTCTTATCCAGGTTTGTGAGACAGCTTGAAAGTTTTGCTTCAGCCTCCTCACTTATGGTGCATGCCATTGATCCACTATCAACCAAGGCTTTGAGAGAATGCTTTCCTCCAACAGTCACATCTGTGTAGAACAAGCTGTCAGTCTTTGAAAGTCTCTGAGAGGCTTGCACAATTAGTGTCTTTTGTGGTGGAACTTTGCTGCTGTAATTAATGTACAGTGTCTCACAGTCATCATCAGAAGAATCCAAGGTGGGAGTGTCACTAAGATGATCTGCGCTGTCCTCCCCTCCACGCAGATCTTTCAGTTTTCCTGCTGGTTGTGGGAAGGCAGCTGCTCTCTCTGACGGCAGTTTCGACTTGAATGGCCAGGAAGATGGCAGAAGAAGCACAGATTATGCTGACGGCAGTGTGTACGAGCAGTGTGAGAATTATCATTACACACAGAACATGGTATGTCGTTCAGTCCTTTAATATTCGGCAAACGGTTTTTAACAGGTTGCCTTCTGCCGGACTGGGAGTTACCTTGGGCCTGAAGTAGGACTTTCTCCAACATGCTAATCAGCCTGTCCATAGTGGAATTGTCTGGGGCTACACATTGTTGCAGTTCCTGCTTCTGAACAGATGTGGGCGCTGTGCAGTCCACCTCCGCACGGTTCACACTGATTCTGCTTTCTTTCCGAGCAGACCGCAGTCCCTTTTCCATATGATACTCATCCAACACCTCCTGAACATCTTGTGCTGACCATTTTTCTATGGTCTTAGATCTGAAGGTGATAGCTAAATCTTTACATGGACAGTTTCTGATGAACATGCGAGTAACTTCAACACTTGGATTGTCAAAGGTCTTACCCTGTTCTTGAAGACGGCTAACAGCAACATCAGCTGCTCCATTCAATCTTAGCCAATATTCGAATGGATCCTCGTTCTCTTTTGGCCGGGTGGAGTAAAAATCAGCAAGTGGTACGGGGGAGCACTGATCGGACCCAAAGTGCTTGCGAAGAAGAGAATAGATGGCTTGTGGGTTGTGCTGAACATCAATTCCACAGTTGCGTATTCCACACCTCACAACATCCCTTGCTCTGCCTCTAAGATGGATCAGGATTTCTTCAGCTAGGTGTTCTTGCTGTACACCACTCTTTTTGATGTAACTTTTCATTGAGTCCTCCCATTCATCAACTGTAACTGTATCAGAACTCTCCCCTTTAAAAATAGGTGGTTCTCTCACCTGGCTTCTGGAGACGAGCTGGATCTGAGAAAGATCTAATGAGCTGAATGGAACTTGATGGCTCTCATTTTGAGTATTCTTTATTGCAGTACCACTTGGGGTGCTTGAGTTCAGGTGTGCCATAACACTATCAGCCAGCTGTTGCCCTATTTGTTGGACAATAGTGCTCATCTGATCAACTAGCCCAGCATTATTAACATGAGAATCTGGGGTAGATGTGCTAGAACACTGACGAGGTTGAATATTAGGACAGGTCTGACTACTGGGTGTAACAGCTTCCCCAGTCACAAATGAGTCATCTTCAGTATTTACATCAAGTAATGCCCCACCCAACACTTTATCACCCATTGAAAATGGAACAGGGGTGTTAAAGAACCCTCTACCTCTACCCCTACAGAGTGGAGTCATGTTTGATTGTCCAAAATTACTGAAACTCATTTTGACAAAAGTCCAAAAGCATTCAAAAGAAAATATCCTTTCCCAAGGATTTATAAACACTCAGATGTGCTACTTAGACTATTGTTGAAAACCCAGATGGTACAGTGGAGCTCCAGCGACGTGAAGATCAGAAGTCACCAGCCCGGTCCGATGTAGTTCTGGACGAGTCACGGCACCAATGTGGCCTACGTGGATCTGGTGGCTTCTTGGTGCAGAAATGAACGACTAGGAGCTCAATCTGGCATCAGTTGTTTTCTTTATTTCATACCTGCATTTCACACATGGGCACCGAGGTAAAGTCAGTCTCTGGCATGAAAGAAACTCCTCGACAGTGATCCTCATGGCTCTGAGGATTACCCATAATACAGTAAGCAAAATAAAATAATTGAAAATTACAGTGATCGTATAGTGGATTTGGTTTACATCAACGGAACAACCAGTGAGTGTCCTTTTTAAAGAAAGTAAAGCAATTAATTAAAATGCTCTGAAAAATAAAATAAAATGCTGACATTTAATTCACTAGATGCCATTTTTATATTTTAGCTTATACGAACTTGCATCTTGGAACAATGCAAAAACATTAACCATATCTACATAAAACTATTAATATAAAATTGCCTTATATAAGCCATCTGCTACAGAGATTTAGTAAAACATACCTGCATTTCACACATGGGCACCGAGGTAAAGTCAGTCTCTGGCATGAAAGAAACTCCTGCCAGGAGGAGCCATAATGTTAACGTGTGGGAAATTCCCGCCACACTTTCTCACGAACTAAACATTTCTATAACGCAACAAAAACAATATAATAGCAAAGCTAACATAACATGGATTAAACATATTTCAATAATATGCAAAAACGAAAACCATAAACATATTTTATAAATAATATTTCTTCATCACATCGCAGAGACACGTTACCTCGACAGTGATCCTCATGGCTCTGAGGATTACCCATAATACCCCGCTCTTTCTAGGGTGAATGCAATACCCCGTTTTACCAGCAGATGGTGCATTTTAGCAGGATTTAACCTGAACCATTTCAACTATGTTACACATGCATTTGACCACAAATTTACAAGTACCCGGAGTTATGCACAAATGTTCTTTTTACGGTTTACAAATCATATTTCACAGATACAACTATCTAAAGTTATACACAAAGATGCTTATGGATTATAAATCCACTATTACACACTCATAGGTATTTTGAGACTATTTTCACTCCATAGAAGCTGCATCTCGTTTGGTATTCTATTTTGGCTGTGATTCCTTCCTGAAGGAGAGCATCAGCTCGCACCAATAGCTCCCTCTTGTGGGAGCCAGGTCATGTCACCCCTCTGTGCCTGCATCATCTCTCTGAAGGTTTTCCAGCTCTTATCCACCATCATTTCACTCCTGACCAGGCTTCACAAAATCCCTGTGCACACCCTTTCATCCTTCCATCTCTTCTTCTACTCTTCCTTCTGCATATCAGTCTAGTTTGGCTCCTGCTTCTCCAGCTCAGCCAAATGCTTCAGAACTTCCTCTTCCACTTCATTCTGATCTATTCTTTCTGCTTTACTGCCCATTCCTGAATGTGTTTCCTAATGTCAATAATCCTTACAATTTCACCACCACAGTTCCTCCTGTCCCGCCTTCCTCATCAGTCCAGTGCCCGTCTCCCGTTTCACATTCCTTACACCAACAAATTCTAAATGGTAAGTATGTAGAGTTAGCCTTACTACTTCAGCCTTCTCTAAGTAGCTTAAGTCAGCCTAGTGAATTACATTGTTGTCTGGCATTTATGCAGCTAAGCAATCATTCAGGTTCTTATTCTGAAGACCTAACTCCCACCAAATTTGATCTGGTGTTGTCACTTTTCAGGAATAAGCTCAGTGTATCCAGATCGCAGGCCCAAACTCGATAACTATTTCCATCATTCTCAACTTGGCTCTTTGATTTGGAGGCACACGCTTCTATCAATATCACATTCTGTTTGTTACCTAGGCGACAGGCTGCTTACAACAATTCAATCACAGGACATACTGGGGTTCCCTCGACTCCAAATTGTACTGCTGCATTTTTGCTGCGCATCTGGTTCTTGCAGTCTTCCTCCCCCCACAAGCCTGCTAACATAACAGACTATGAATATGCAAACCTCCGTAGCTCTGGTCTGGGCTGTTATAAGGTGAATCGTTTACCGCATCTAGGTGTTTCTGCAGGATTGCCCTACATTCAATGTTTTGTATGTTGGTTTTACTTAGGGTAACAGAGTAAAGGGGATTTAATATATGCACACCACGCCTTTTATGGGCGTGGTAGCTATATATGTAAATACTATTTACTGAATAGTAAATCCTATTCAGTACTTTATATTCATCTATCACATGAAACCCAAAAAGATTCATGAAAGTTTGTGGTCGCTACCAAATGTGACCAGGTTCAATTGGTGTGAGTAGTTTTTGCAATGCTAACCATTTTTCCCTCAAAGGTTAGCCAGAGTAATGTATCAATGTAAAGTGAGAGTACACTAGTTTATAGGTGTTGGTTCCTTTAGTTTATGAAGGTGATGAAATCTGTTATTGGGTTCAAAGTGCATTCACATTCATTTACTGAAGGAGTGAGCTGAAATGAAAAAAACAGAACAATGCTGATCTTTAAATTGACTCCAAATGGAAACCGCATTGTGCTCAAGGATAAAGTATTCCTCTGAGGAACTTGTTCGTAGGAGCTGTCTTCTTTGTGCCAGAGCGACATGAATCTTTGTGCTCGCACAGCTTGAGTAAACATTTATATTACCCCACTCAGCTTAATATGTCTTTCCAGACTTTCTGAAGAATCTGAAGTATTTCTCTCAAGTGTTACAAAGCACTATAACTTCCAAGAAAGAGCCAGAGGCTGAGGCCTGGAGCCATACCAACATTTTTAAAAGCTAGAAGTTGGTTTTATGAGCATAATCCTTTTATGTGCAAGATATACAAAAGGAACCCAAAGAGAATCCCGTCCAATTAAGCTTCCTCCTTCTGCAGAGGTGGAATACTTTGTCCTCTGGAAAATTCCACTCCACTTTGCAAGAGCTGTGCTGAGATAAGCAACATATTATTCCTGATGGTACAAGAGAAAACAGAGAACTGGAATTGTCTGTATGAGGTTGAGAATACAACATGACTCAGACAGTTTATGAGGGCCTTTTGCTTTTCTTGATAAATGTGACTGTTGTGTTTGAAATGACTTGACTTTTCAGACTGTCTGGTCCAGTCTGGTCTTGAGTGGTTCTTACAACTTTAAGGACAACTTTAACACTTAATGAAATACACATTGCTTTATGACCAAACTCTGTCAACTCAATCTTATGCAGTAGCAGTCTGAAGTGAGGAGGACTACCGCCTCCTGACAAAGGAGTTTATAATGTTAACAGACTGAAGCTCAATATTCAAGGTAATGTTTATATTTTAAGCTGGAAAATATTTCCAGTTTATTAAATAAAATGACTGCAGAAAAGTGATAAAGAGCTCTGAGAAAAGCATTGGATAGAAGTAATCTATCTGGGTATGATCTTGAGCAGTTGGTGTTGGGGAGAGAGTAGATCTTCAAAACCAGGTCAGATAAATGTATCTAAACTAAGAATAGCTTCAGTTATTACAGCCAGGAAATAGTGAGCAGGCCTGAAATCTGGGTGTACTAATGGACTCTGACCCGAACCTTGAAAGCCACATAAAGATAGTTACAAAGTCAACCTTCTATCACCTCAAGAACATTTCTAGGATTAAAGGACTAATGTCCCATTAAGATGTACAGAAAGTCATTCAGGTGTTTATCTTTAGTCCCATTTATTACTGCAACCGAACACTGCTTGCTGCTAGGGCTCGAGGTGAGCACGAAAGCTCCTCCACGGGCTGAACCACCGGTCCAATAACCCATCAGCTAACTGGAAACTCAAACTTTACCAGCACAGACTGAGTCAGCATGTTGAGAAGTAAGAAATATTCTTACTGCACAACGCAGTAAGTGTGTTCCTGTGAGCATTTAGTGCAGCTCAATGTGAACCGCAAATGTTCACACTGAACTGCCTGAGCAGAGCAAACGTGGTAGGTTTACGATTGACTCCTACAGTACCTTGATTAATCCTACAAAGAAACATGGATCCTCATCCTCACAGTGGGTTGATATAAATGTCCGTAGGTGAGTTTATATGAGTGATTTGCGTCGAGGTAAACCTCAGAGATCAAGCCATGGCAGCGAGCACAAAGCAATCAACACACAGAGGTGCCATCTGTCTGATTGGTGAGCGCTCCCTGTTCAATGCAACAACTATAAAAAATATAAACCCATCTTTCTTTCAGGAATAATTCTGCCCTGCCAGTAAAATGCTCACCACAGAAGAGATGCTTGCAGACCAGCTTATTAAAAAAAAAAGTTTTAATAAGATCGAACAAGGCTTAGCCTGGCGGTAGGTGGGGGTCACAATACACAAGATGTCAAGTTCTTTTCTAATTTGTGCAGCTTCCCCACTTGAAAAGGGATGGATAAATCGATGCAGACTTTCGTCAACAGGGTTTTACTCAAAGGACCAAAGAGTTTTCTTCATTTTTATCCTCCATTTATTTAATGTGTGTCAGGACATTTTCATGACTGGTCCAGAAGCAGGTAAAAACCGGCTGCCTCTTAATCAAGAGTCCCCAAACTCCAGTCCTCTTTGTTTGGCTTTCTCTTCCACTTTTTTTTTTCATTGTCCATCCCTCTTTTAGGTCCATGTGGAACACAGTGAGCACATGTGTGTTTTTTTTCCTTTTCTTTTTCTGATTTGACTTCACACAAGAGCTAATAAATCACTGAACGGCTTAGGACCACAACATATGAAAGACCTGCTGTTGGATCAAAAAAAGATATGATTAACTTATTGACTTAAGAATTAAGTGGCAAATAATAAATACACATCTTTAGCAGTTCTTTTTTTGTGGAATAATAAAATGACACTAAAAGCACAAGTAATGTTTGATTAAATCTATTTTCTTATCATTAGATTGAGAACTTTGTGTTCTACAGCATTTTCCACAACGTCAACATCCCACTGAGGAAAATATCTGTTTGCAAAAGTTTAGTTTTTCTTTAATGGATGGTGGATATTAAAAATAACAAATTTTGGATGACTTTGGACTCTGATTTTAAGTTTGATAAGTAGATCAACTCTGTCTTAAAGAAGAGTTTCTTTCAGTTGAGCTAAACTTAAGTCCGTCTTAACCAGAATTTGGGAAAAAAGTTCATGCTTTCATTACAGCCAGCCTGGATTTTTGTAATGCACTTTATGTTGGGTCTCCCTTTTATGTTGCAGATTGTTCAAAATGCTGCAACTTGACTCTTTACAGGAACTTGTATAGTTTTGAACACATTTCACCAGTTTTATCCTCCCTTCAATGGCTTCCTTTGTGCCATAGAAAAGATTTTAAAATGCTTTTGATGACTTATAAATGCCTAAATGGGTTTGCACCACCACATCTCTTTGACCTACTTCAGTTCCTTCTCGGGTACAGAGATCATCTGATCAGCTGCTTTTGGCTATCCCAAAAACAAGGATGAAGCTCAGAAGAGATCTGGCTCTTGATTCTGGCTCCTAAAGTTTGGAACAACTGCCCTTTGACCTTAGAGAGACACCTTCACTTCCACTTATTAACTATCCTTTAAAAACACATCCCTTTTCACTGGCTTTGAATGCAGCTTGAGTTGTAGTTTTTCTGATACTTTTACTCAACTTCTTTTTGTTAATATCTGTTTTTTCTGTTTCAATCTTTCTTTTATGTTAAGATGGTTGGATAAAATTGTGAAGCACTTTGGTCAACTGCTGCTGTTTTAAAATCTGACACTGACATCTTTATATTTCTTTAGATAGACTGGAACCAGATCATAGAATATCTGGAGTCATGTCTTTGGTTCTTGGATGAGTTTGGATGTCATTGTTACCTGTTATCACCACCAACTCTCCTTAGTTATCCGTCATCTTGCTTCCAGTTTAGAGTGTCACACTCTGTTTCAGTGAGAAACAGAGTGTCTTAGATCTAAGAACTCTTACTAAAATGCTCCAAAGAATTTCTTAGTTAGTGCCAGATTCTCAGCTGGCACTAACTAAGTGCCAGCTGAGAGTCAACAAGGAATGTTTCCTTGTTGACTCGTTCACTTTGCCTCTTAGCAGATGATTTAGTCATTTTTAAATGGTTTTTGTTGGGTAAATTATATTTTTAGTATTATCAAATATTTGTTGTATTATGTAGCCTTGTAGTTACATTTAGATAATGTTTCTGTGTGTTCATTAATTCTGATTTCTTCCTAATCCCTCCTTGGAAGAGGGAGGTTCCAAGCTGAGTTTTACAACCCTGGAGGAAACTCTGCTTTGTTCTTTGTAATACAAAGCCGTTGCTTTGAAGCTATACAACGTGTCCTATTCGACGCCGTGCTTGGAGGCTTTGAAGCTATACAACGTGTCCCATTCGACGCCGTGCTTGGAGGCTTTGAAGCTATACAACGTGTCCCATTCGACGCCGTGCTTGGAGGCTTTGAAGCTATACAACGTGTCCCATTCGACGCCGTGCTTGGAGGCTTTGAAGCTATACAACGTGTCCCATTCGACGCCGTGCTTGGAGGCTTTGAAGCTATACAACGTGTCCTATTCGACGCCGTGCCTGGAGCAGGAAGGATTTAGATTGTAGATACCATGTGTTTAGTTTAGTGATTGTCTTGTAGCACTGCAAATAAAATGCTTTGACCCCACCCCCTAGAGTTGCAGCGCCCCGTGTGGCAGGGTTCCTAAAATCAATAAAACAGAGGAGCGGGAGATGTGTTTTTCAGAGCGGTAGGAGATTTGTAACTGAAAGCACATCTCTGTCCGTTCTCCTCGCGAGAAACAAAGAATCTAACTCTCTTGTCTTTCCTGTGTTTGTGTAAAATTGTCTCTAATAGGTATTTAGACCTGACATTTATATGGTCCTTCGCAGCCGGAAGTCAAGACACCGAACGGATCCCGGCAGGTCTGGTCGACTCCGGTAAAAGTCCGTGCGCACGGCAAGTTTCTTATTGGAAACTTCTCAAAACCTGTTGAAGGGCTGGTGTCGGCCTACCTGTTGGAATCTGACGGTTGACGACTCCGAGGGGAAGACAGAGGGTGAGTGGATTCTTGGTTAAAAGTGTGGCGAATGACTGAGGGTCATTGCGCGAATACAAAACCCTGTAAATTCTAGACTCTAACAGGTAAAAATAGAGCACAGAAATCCGTGAAGGGCGTACGAAGTCCTTGCGCAAAATTTCGTGGAAACAGGTGCACGGAGCCTGGTGCAAACCTGCTGTAAGATTTAATTAATTAGGCGATAAAAAAAAAAAAAAAAACAGACAGTTTAAAAATAAATGACTGGAAATATGTTGAAAATCAGGATCCGCATAAAATAAAACATTTAGATAAATGAATAACAAACTATAACTTTGACGGCCGTCTAAATAAATAAATAAAAAAAAAAAAAAAAAAAACTAACAGTACTGCAGGATAAAATGAAATCAAAAAACCTGATGTTCTATAGAAGGGAGGATGATGAGACAGGGCCTAGGAGTGTGAAAAGGCAGGCAGCGGAGCAACAAGCAGCAGGAGGGGGAGGGGAAGTAGATGAAGTTAACAGATACCAAAATAACAAAACAGAAGGGGAGAAACAAATAGTACAAACTACAAAACTATATCCCGACTTACCCTCACCCCCACAATATTTTATCAAGAAAGGAGAGGAAGAGGAAGCTTCAGGGGTAGAGGTCAAAACCCCAGAGGACAGAAAGGGAGAATGGGAAGAGGGAACTACAGACAAAATAATTTCAGACAAAATAATTTTAAACAAAACGACTTAGGATGTTGGTGTTGTGGGAAGGAAGGACACATAGCCAGAAATTGCCCAGAAAAATACACAGATCAGTCAGCATGACTAGAATCAGAAAGTTTAGAGAGTGAAGAGGTAAAGATTAGTGGGGAAACTGTCGTCGTGAGGTCAGCTGGGGGAAAATTAACACAAGTCAATGAATCAGAGCCAGTCTGGCTTAGAGATCCACAGGGACAAGCTTGTCAGTTGTCCATTTTGATGCTCCCAGAATGCCCAGTAAACTTATTAGGCAGAGATGGCCCTATACAGCTAGGATTAGCTTTGATTCCAACCACTGATGAGCACATAGCAGTTAAAAGGCAGTCAGAAATAAAAAAGGGAGATTTCTTTGTTGTTAAGGGAAATGCAAATCCACACTATTGTTATACATTAGATGTGCCCGACAGACCCCACATAACTTTGCTCAGGCACTCCTGACTGAGGGAGGTAAAGCCATCTCTGCCCCGCAGGATCAAAAGCCTCCTGACAATTTACACATAACTCTTTGGTTCAAGAATGCGGCTGGGCCTGACAAGAATTATGAAGACAGGCTCAACAAGGTCACTCCAGCTAAGATCACAGTGACCTATCTGTATACAAATACAGAACACACAGCCGTTGCAGCTGTTGCTCTTCCTGATGATTTAAAATCTTTAGACAGAACGTGGACCTCCCCGCATGTATCTCTGTTTAAACAAAGAAATGAGCAGTGGAATCAATTAGGTAATCTTGTTGAAGAAGGAGAAGCAGCTACCGATTGGGTGACTACTTCCTCAAACATAGAAACTAGTGCTTCCACTGGGTTAACTAGAAAAGCATTGTTCTGGACGACATGGGTGCAAAAGGGACAACATTTGTACTCCAAACAAAACTGACAAATGTTACTTACAGCAGTAATTAAAGACCTTATTGAGGCAGGAGTCATAGTGCAGTGTGAAAATTCTCCATGTAACACTCCTATTTTTCCTGTTAAAAAACAACCACCTTCTGTTGGATGGCGCATGGTTCAAGATTTACAAGCAGTAAACAATGCCGTCATTCAAAGGGCGCCGTGTGTACCTGATCCATATACATTGTTAAACTCCCTTAGATCAGATGCAAAAGTATTTACGGTCATAGATATTAGTAATGCCTTTTTCTCAATACCAGTAGATAAGGAGAGTCAATTTTGGTTTGCATTTACTTTTGAAGGGAACAGGTACGCATACACCAGGCTGCCCCAGGGTTATTGTGAGAGCCCCACAATTTATTCTCAAGTGATGAGTGCAAGCATGTCAACATTTCAACCTCCAGGAGGGAGCCAAGTCTTGTTGTATGTAGATGATGCTTTATTAGCATCTCCTAACATGGAAATCTGTAAACAAGACACTTTAGCACTTCTAAAACATCTAGCTGAGGAAGGTCATAAGGTCAATAAAAATAAACTCCAACTGTGTAAAGAACAAGTAAAATATTTGGGTCATAATTTAAGTGTAGGAGGGCGGACCATAATGGAGGATAGAAAAACAACGATTCTCCAAGCACCTAAACCGCAAACAAATAAACAGATGATGTCTTTTCTAGGGTTAACTAATTATTGTCGAAACTGGGTGCCTAATTATGCAGAAATTGTGGCCCCTTTCAGTAAACTAATGTATGAAAAAGATCTAAAAATGTCTTCCTTTTTGGAATGGACAGAGGAAGCAGAAAAAGCACTGTGTGAAATAAAACAGGCCCTTGTGTCAAGTGCTGCGCTCGCCTTACCAGACTATAAGAAACCTTTTTTCCAGATGGTGGATTGCAAAGGTCAGTTTATGACCTCGGTACTGGTTCAACAACATGGTGATAAAATGAGACCAATAGCATATTTTTCTTCCAAACTTAATAGTGTGGCGTGTGCCTTGCCTTACGGTGTGAGAGCCGTGATTGCTGCTTCTATGGCAGTAGACGTTAGTGCTCCTATTGTACTGTTTTATCAGTTAACATTAAAAATGCCACATGCGGTTTTAGACAAACAAATATGACTTTTTTTCGTCTGCAAGGCATCTCTCCTGTATGAGCACATTCTTATAGCAACTCATGCAGACCTATTAAAAGATTTACTACAAGCTGTGCAGCTACCAAAACAACTAGCAATCTGTAAATGTGCCGCACACACCACAGGGACAGATAAAGTGTCTCTAGGGAACGCCTTCGCTGATAAGATGGCAAAAAAAGCAGCGGAGGGGCAAATAAAGGTCTTACATATGGTAGAAGAATCAAACATATGACATAAGATCCTAAAAGACATGCAACAATTAAGTCCTGAAAACGGAAAAGATCTTTAGATTATATCTGCAGGCAAAAATAGAAGATCAAATCTATAAGTGACCTGCAAATAAGCCTATCTTGCCGACAAATTTGTATAGGTGGGCTGTAATGTTGAGCCATGGCGGTTTTGCATGTCTCAACTGGGGGGATGGTAAGACAGATACATTAACATTACTCTATTTATGGATTTATTTCTTTTTTTTAAGAACTTTTAATGCATTACAAAAGGTCATTTCATTTCAAAAAATGCCTACAGAAAGAAGAGAGGGCTGCAAATGAAATAAGGAAATAAAGTGAATAAATAAATAGAAACAGGCTCTAACTGTAAGAGGCATTGCTCAGATAACAACAAACTGCAGTATGCAACCGATTCTAGATAGTTTCACAATCAGTCTTTTTAAACTGACCAAAACTTTAGGATAGATAAAATATTATTAAATCTACAGGAATTATGGATGATTAAGACAGAATAAAATAGAAGTAACTCACTTGTTGACTAGAAATTGATTGAATATAGAAAAAGTTTGCTACACTGTACAAATTTGTTGTTGACGGATAATATTAAGTTAGAAATAACTTATGGGTTAATCAAAGAGGATCTGGTGGAACTTTTGTAGAGAATAATGTAGATCAGGGGACTTGCAGCCCCCCCTTGCAGCAGCTCCGCAGGGGGGCCACAGAGTTGGGCTGTAACTGCTACCCCACTAGATTCAACTAATTAACATGTGAAGCCTTTTTGCATACCACTATTTTTTAAGTGTGAAGTAACCCCCACTTGCAGTAGCTCTGCAAGACAGAACGAGAAGGTGTGATGTAAATCACTTTCTCTCCCATCATCTAAAAGTACCTCCTGACAAAATATCAGAATATAAGTTACAATTTTAGTGGTGGAACGCCGAAAGGTACCCCAAAAAGGTTTTAAGTTCAAATTTTAAAATTAGAAGAAACTAAAACATATCTGATGACTCGAGTGTCAAAGCCTAATAAAGCAGTAGAAAAATTAAGAGTTCCTCCTAAAATCCTTATTAATTCTCATTGAGTAGTGAGTAGTTTGGATTTTTATTTTTGAATTGTTTTCGTTGGTCTGACTCTTTGGTTGGCTATTTGTTGGGCACTCATTTAGTTAACTTTAAGTATCAGTGCTTTTATTTTGTTAAATATTACTAATTACTTTCTTTCATTTGTAGATTTAGTCATATACTGACCAGTATTTGTTAGGGTTTTGTGTGTTTAATTACCCCTTAGTGTGTGTTAATGGTCTGATCAGCCATTATCTAATGTCCCCTCATGTCTGTGTTAGGTCAGTTTGTGTTTGAGTTGTTCTGTTACTACCTGTATTGTGTTTTTGTTATGTTGATTTCAGTATGGGCCCAATTTATCATTTTTGGATTTTCTTTGTAGACTATATTTTGAATTTTCTTCAATGTCTCTCTGGCTGGTTTATGCAAAACCTTCACAGAGTCTTAATTGGTAAACATGCTTTGTCAAACACTAGTGAAAATTTTTGAGGAGTTTGTAAAATGAATTATCTGACAATCATAAGAGTAAAATGAGATAAGGAGCTTTAAAACTGTAACGTGAAGTGTTTTGGGAAAATAGTAATCTTGAAGATTTAAAGCATGCTAAAATAAATTGTTTTGTTTGTTTTGACGAGTTTCCCTTTTGGGAAAAAGGCAGCATTGAATTTGGTAGAATTTCTCAGGGAACATCATAAACCTGTTTCATAAACATTGTTATTTAAAGTAGTAGAAATTGTGATGCGTTAGAAACTTAATGCATCATCAGGGGGGAGAATATGTTATAGGTTTATCTTTTATATACTTAAATAAAAAATTTTATTTGAAGAACATGTTTGATCTGTGTTACACATAAAAAAGTGAAAGGAAAGATATGGTCTGGTGAAATATGTTTCTTTTGAATGGATTTGAGTCGTTCTCCATTGAAAGATGTTCTGACAATGGGCTAAAGTATTTTGAAACGATAGACAAATTTATAGCGATTAATGAAGCATATTTTGGTAAATTAACTTGGGAAAACAATTATAGAAATTAAAAATATTATTGTGTTAGCCATTTTCAGAGCATTAATTTCATGGAGCAAGAATGTTTTAAGAAATGTTTTGAAGAATCTGTTATTGATTAAAGTTATCACTAATCAGTAAAAGTACTCAGGTGGATTTGAGATGTGGGATTATAATGATTTTTCTAAACTTGATTTTTGTTTTGATTTATATCCATTTAAAACGTTTTGAATAAAACTTTAAATTCAACGACAAGTAAAAGACCTAGGTAAAATTGGTATATTTTGAAAGTGTCTAGATTTGTTAAGTTGACATTATAATTTCTCCGGGTTTAACTCTTTTGAATTTTGTTTAAGGAAAGCATGTTGAATGTTTTAGACAAAAACAACCAGTAAGATCTAGTTTGTACTATAAAAGTAATTTAAACTGGACTGTCTAATTCACATTGATATTCATTGTTTTGATGATAAATATAAACTGTACAACTGCGGCGAATTTTAAGCTTTTGTTTATTGTTTTGTTTTGTTTATTTAGTTCTATTTTATAAGATTGGTTTAAGAGGAAGATCTGCATATGTTTAACATTTTGGCAAAATAATACTTTGGAAACATGTCTTTTGAAGCTGGTGATTACAGGGTTTTGGTATTTTCCATCGGTTGGAGTTGTGATATACATATATAATTGAAGCATAGATTGAATAGATTACATCCACCATTTAATGAGCAGAACTGGACAAAGTAGGAGATAAGGCTTCACGTGATGAGTTGCTCATGGCTAACTACATACAGACTGGCTTGGAGTTCTGAGCTCCAAGCCTGACTCTGAACTCTGCAACACAAGCTGTTGTCTCTGAGGCAGAGTGCCACTGCTTGGAGAAGCGGTTTCACACTTATTTCGACGATAGCAGCCACAGAGCCACGAGCGTTGGAGAATTCACTCGGACACAGTGAATTGAAGATATTTGTGATGACTACACGAATGAATTGATGCCTTTGGAGAATCTGATCTCTGTTTTGTCATAACAGTTTTGCAGTTCCTGGTGCCCTGCGGATGTGGTCTCATTCAAAGTCTGCTTCTTTGATAAAAAGGATTAAAGTAATTCCCTTGATGGAAAATGACAAAGCAAATTTACTTTCTTTAAGTTAAGCCATTGTTTGATTATGCTGACACTGATAATGACGATGACACTAGAGAATGTTGTGTTGTGCTTATGTTTATGATGCTAATGAAAACTCCTGTCGATGATGTAATGTCTGTTTTAACAACTTGTGATAGGTGATGGCACAGATGTATCCTTTGTTAGAGAAAAAATCTGACGTTGACAAAGGATACTCTGATGAGGATTCTTCTGACAGGTATCCAGATCCTGGCTTTTGGACTGGGTGTGACCTCTGAGTGTATACATGTTTGCTTTCCAAAACATGATCTCCCAGCTGAAAATCATTTGAAGTGACTGTTTTTAGAGGGATAAGGGGCATGGAACGGAAATATTCGATAAACAGGAGGGAAATGTTGGGTAAATTATATTTTTAGTATTATCAAATATTTGTTGTATTATGTAGCCTTGTAGTTACATTTAGATAATGTTTCTGTGTGTTCATTAATTCTGATTTCTTCCTAATCCCTCCTTGGAAGAGGGAGGTTCCAAGCTGAGTTTTACAACCCTGGAGGAAACTCTGCTTTGTTCTTTGTGCTACAAAGCCGTTGCTTTGAAGCTATACAACGTGTCCCATTCGACGCCGTGCTTGGAGGCTTTGAAGCTATACAACGTGTCCTATTCGACTCCGTGCCTGGAGCAGGAAGGATTTAGATTGTAGATACCATGTGTTTAGTTTAGTGATTGTCTTGTAGCACTGCAACTAAAATGCTTTGACCCCACCCCCTAGAGTTGCAGTGCCCCGTGTGGCAGGGTTCCTAAAATCAATAAAACAGAGGAGCGGGAGATGTGTTTTTCAGAGCGGTTGGAGATTTGTAACTGAAAGCACATCTCTGTCTGCTCTCCTCGCGAGAAACAAAGAATCTAACTCTCTTGTCTTTCCTGTGTTTGTGTAAAATTGTCTCTAATAGGTATTTAGACCTGACAGTTTTGTTGGCTCTAGAGGCCTTAATTTGACAGTTGTCAGACAGGAAATTGGGTTGTAAGAGAAGAGAAAGACATGCAGCAAGGTCATCAGCCCAGGACTCGAACACATGACGGCCACGTCTAAGGCCTTGTTGTGAAACCTGGTGTAGAGTGGTGAGATCTTTCCAGGTTAACGCAGAAAACAAAATATAAAGGCCTGAGAGACATAAGTGATCTTTCATTTTTATTTACTGATAATTAAAATATATATATTCTTGCATTTTGAATACTGATTAATTATAAAAATTGTATTCTTGTATTTTGATTTATTAATGATGATAAAAATAAGTTTTTTTTGTACTTTGATCTACTGATGATTATGCAGAGTTGATGTAATAAAGAGCAGATCAAGAAATTAATAACATGATGGATAAATGGTGAATAGAATTAAACTCAGATGATTATTATAATAAGTTGTTTGAATTAAAACAGAAAGATTATTATGTTTAATGATTTATGATGAGCGCACAGAATTTTAACTGAAGTAATAATACATCGTGTGAAGCAAAGTGACATGCTATTCCCAGACTGTGTTATAATTAGAGCAGAAGTCAGGGCCAGAGCTGAGCGGAAAGGCAGGGTAGTTCCCAAGAGGAAGTAAAGTGTTTTCTTTTAAACTAAATTCGGGAAGTGAATCCAGATGGTCAGTGGACAAACAGCAAAAGGTGTTGCCTGCTGTGGGAAGGTTTGGTTGTACTTTTCCATGGCACCATCAAACATTCGAGAAGTCACGTAAGCCATCACCCATACACAACTATGGGTTAAGAGAGTATAAAAACCCATGAAAAGAGGAACAAAGTGTTCTTAGTCCACGGTGCTGAAGTCAAATCACTAAGAGGATGCAGATAGAAGATTAGCAGAGGACTGCACCCTGGAGCCACGGGGAAGTTGAGACTCCTCACTGCTAGAAGGGACAAGATCCATTGACCCTCAGCCCTGGTTCCTGATTCGACCGCCGCTCTGTGCTCAACCCAAAGATCTCAACCCCAATCTTGGAAAAGTCTAGAATTGCCCCCCCTCAAAAGAAATCATTGAAGAAACGTTTGCATTTAAATAATATCAATATGAAAAGACAAACAAAAGAAACCAAAAAACCAAATAAATCTGCCATTTATCTCAGAAAAAAATAAGAATACATTTTTAGGTCCCCCCTACCGATTATTTGGTTCAGTCCAAAGTGTAGGAGGAGCAACAGCGGCTCTGAACAGCTCAGGCTGGTCAGAGCCGCTGAAGTGAGGAGCTAACTGTTAGCTGTGGCTCTGCAGCACAAAAAAACCTCCAATAAGTAAATACTTAAAGCAAAAGACATGTAAACATTTTATTTACTTTCACTGCTCAATAGAGTGAAACACATTAACAATAAAAATCAGACTGCAGCTTGTTGTTTCATTACTTTGATTGAATCATGATAAGCTGCTTTACTTGCAAAACTGCTACACTGCTTTCATAGACTTAAGCTTTTTTGTCAAAGGTAGCAAACATTCATATTGAGATTCTTTAACTTTAAGTTAATTAGAAGAGTTTGAAACAGGAGGGAGGGGCTGAGCAAGAGGTCGACAGTTCTGTGTAGGAGCCGAGAACAGAAGAGAGAACAGATAGAAAAAACAGAAAGCTCTCTTTATTTCTCACTGTCTTCAACATAGAGAGCCTTTAGACCCACAAAATAAAATCTGAATATATTTCAATAAAAACCCTGGTGCTTTAAGTGTTACGTTTAAGTCATGATACTCCCCAGATATTCATTTCTACCTACTTGTTTGTTATCAGTTACCCAGGACATGACAAAACTAAAAAAGGCATAAAAATTAAGCAACTGAACAAGTTATTATTTAAATAGCCCATAACTTGTATTGGGAGCCATTTCAATAAATCAATGTTAATGAAGAATTTTATTAAGAGCAGTTACTCAGTAAAGCTTTTGTATTTAGAACCTTAAATTTTTGTAAAGGTGAAGCAGAGATTAGATCAGTCAGGCTGAACAAAACTTGTATCTAAGCAACATTTGAATTTTAGTTTTACTTCTCCTCAAAATAAAACATGTTTGATGTGCATTACTAGTCATTTTTGGTCCCGCAGTTTCAATATGGTTTAAAAACTTTTTAAACCATATTTTACGTTACATTTCACTGTAACTTCGCCGACGCCCACAAAATTGCTCTTAAGAAATTTTCCTGCTTATGGTCCCCCCCAATAATGAGATGGGATTTACGCCGTTGGCTACAGTCATGCATTACGCCTCCTCTTTGGCTAAATAGTGAAATTTAGTCAAATATATAGAATATTCAGCAGAAGCAGAAGTTTGTATGCAACCTGAAATAGTTGAAAAAGTGGAAAAGTAAAACATAGCAAAATAAATAGCATAGATTGGCAGAAGCAGAAATTTGAATTCAACTTGAAGTATTTGAAAAAGTACAATAGTAAAATATAGTGAAAGATATAGCATAGATTAGAAGAAACAGAAGTTTGTATGCAACCTGAAATAGTTGAAAAAATATGGCGGTAAAATATAGCAAAAGATATAGCATAAATTAGCAGAAGAAGCAGAACATTTTGATATATGAATTGCTAAAATTGATTAAAGTTTGCAGAAGACCTTTGTAGACAATAAAACCAGTTAAGGCAAAAGGTATCTGCCAAAAGGCAGACAAGCAGAATACTGACACAAATAGAAACAGAGCACAACAGAGAAATACATTGAAGAAATAGGAGAAGGTGTGACATGTTAAAGTTAGCAGAACTATTGAAAATTTTAGATATTTTAGGTGCTCAGTAGCTGCCATTTGCTTTTGCAACTGTCACATGTGACAACCATCCTATCACTGACTTCTTTGTTCGCATTTGTGCTAACTAGCATATGTAGTTACCGATGTACTTTTGAGGAATAATTTGAAATCCATTGTTTAAAGACAATTGGAACAGAATATGTGATATCGTGATATAAAAAATCCAAATACCTTTGACCTCTATGTGAAATTGCTAAAATAAAGACATACTTATTCCTTGACAATTATTTGGAAATTCACACACAAACATTTTTCAACAACTAAGGGACGAGATTTACCGACTGTGACAACCAACCCATGTGTTGACAACTTAGCCCATTTTCCTCTATCAGTAGACTCTGACTGGTTTCATCACGCTGCTGGTTGATAAGCTAAAGGTGCATGGCAGATACTTGAGAGGCATATCTCCTTTCATGGCTGCTCGTCACTTCTCTCTGATGACCTGTGTGCGTGCGGGCGGGCGTGAGTGGGTGTGTGTGTACTGTTTACGTCCTTTGAGTATGAGATTTTAAATATTGTAAATTGCTCTCTTCAGATGGGATTCTTCCCCACTCCCTTCAAAATGGCAGTGGTGAAGCCCCTTCTGAAGAAGAGTAATCTGGATCCTAGTGTTTTTAATAATTACAGACCTGTATCCAGCTTACCGTTTTAAGCAAAATTTTAGAAAAGCTTGCTTTTATTCAATTAAATACTTTAAATACTTTTTTAAATGACACTGGCATTTTAGAAAATTATCAATCTGTTTTTAGGACAAACCACAGTACAGAGACAGCCCTTTTAAAAATTGTAAATGATGGGGCGTGCTGTGGTGGCGCAGCGGGTTAGCACGCCCCACGTTTGGAGGCCTTAGTCCTCGACACGGACGTCGCGGGTTCGACTCCCGGTCCCGACGACCTTTGCCGCAGGTCTTCCCCCTCTACTCACCCTCCTTCCTGTCTGCCTACTGTTGAAAAAATACGAGCCACTAGCGCCGCAAAAAAAAAATTGTAAATGATTTTAGGTGTAATCTATATTCACACAAGCTCTCAGTCATTGTGCTGTTGAATCTGTGTGACGGCTTTGATACAATGGATCACCATCCATCCATTTTCTAATGCCCTAGTCCCTAACGGGGTCGGAAGGGGTGCCGGTGTCTATCTCCAGCAAACGTTTCGGGCGAGAGGCGGGGTACACCCTGGACAGGTCGCCAGTCCCCAGCCACTTGTTCCTGTGTTGCAGGGCTACACAGAGACAGACAGGACAAACACACATGCACACACATAGGCCCACCCCCACACACACTCACACCTAGGGAGAATTTAGAGAGACCAATTAACCTGACAGTCATGTTTTTGGACTGTGGGACAGTGGATCACCAAATTTTTTTGAATAGTTTACAGTGTTGTTGCGCAACACCCCCCTCACCCCCCTCCTTTCTCTATTCTCTCACTCTCGTGCTTCCTCTTCTGAGAGGGGAGATGTGCTACCAGCTCTCCTTCTAACGGGTTAATTGAGTTTCCTAAATCTGCTGGGATTTACCCTGTCCAGAACTGAAGTAAACTCTGTTTAAGCTGGTTTCGAGAAACGATTCGCCTGGTTATCTGACGGCCTACATCCAGGTGTCCCACCCTTCTTCCCCCTGTGAATTAGCCAGACTGAGCAGCCTACAGCCAACTAGTTTCACAGAGCACACCTGTTAACGGTCGCTCGTTCTCTATTTTACAACTTGCATTTGTTATTGAACCAGGTAGGTTTTAGTGACTCGGACGAGTCCCAAGAATTATGTTTTACTATGGGCTACCAGCAACCTAAAAACATTTTCCACTTTTTCCTCTCCAGAATCAAACATCACAGCTATTTTACAACCATCAAAGAACTTTAAGGTGACTCATTAACTGAATGTCCACAACATCTTTTAGATTTTCTTTATGCTAAATATTTTATTAGTAAGGCATTTTTGCAAGGGTCAGTACAGCTTAATTCAGTAGCAGAAATAATCAAATAAGTAAAATCAATCATCTAGTCTATCTTTCCCTACTGCTGACACTGAGAACTAAAAAAGGGAACCTTTGAGAGAGACGGACGGAGTTTGGCGTTTCGAACCCCAGACCTGGCCTGATGATGAAGAAGGTGCTGCAGCAGGAGGAGGAAGACGATCGGCGAAGGCAGGGATCTCTGTAGGTCTGATGAGCTTCTTCTCCGCATGGATGGTGAGGTCACACAGGACTTGGTGCTGGCAGGAAAAAAGGCACCAGTTCTTCTTCTTTGTCTTTGTCTTCATCTTTGTCTTTGGGGTCTGAACCCAGCCGATGAGAGAAGTGCGATTCGAAGCCACAGGTTGTGGGCCTGACGGGTTGGTCTCCATGAGCAGGACAGTCTCCGGCTCCGTGGCCCCGGCTCTTCTTCAGCTGCAGAGTTCTTTGTCCATCTCGATCTTGGCTCGAAGCTGCCCGGAGGATCCAACAAAAGGTTCCTCTTTTGCACCCACCTTTATAACCATAACTTATTAATTATACTTATTATAATCTTAATGTGAGTTATTACAGATGTTTTCTGAAAAGAAACCAAGAATAATCCATGATTCTAATTATTTGATACCAAAGTTACAGTTACTTGTTTTTCTTGTAAGTGTTCTCACAAATGTAAGTGTAAGTATTATTACAAGTAAACCAATATTAATATAAGTATTTTACTTTGAATCTTATCAAATTACTCAAAATGTTTAGATTTAATTTTTAAACTTTCATGCTTTAAAATAGTCTCAGCTATTTTTATAAATCTGCAGGCTGGAAACTTACTTCCTCTTTTTCCAGGAAACCTGCTTTTCCTGTTTAATGACTCTCTCTGACTGACTATGATTTCTTATGATTAAATAGAAAAAGTAGAATTAAAGCAAAGTTTGCATGAGACAAAAACAACACACACAACCAGATTTATTTTATTGACACTTAAGTCTACTGTTGGGCCTTGATGTCACTTGAGTGATTCATTTTAAAGATAACTTTATTTATTATTACTGTTAAACTAAAATCTCCAGCATGGGGAAGTGGGATGAGCTCAGATTTTCCTGACAACAGCATATGGTTGGTCTTTCTGGTATTGGCTCTGGGCTGCCCAATAAAAGTGTCATAATGGACACAGGCAGAGTTTAAACCCTTAAATCTCAGCCCGGCAAATTACAATGGAAAAACGGCATTCGGGCGTTCCAGTCCAGTGCAAGAACTCCGAGCAAATCTCATCTACCCCCGGGGTCTTAACAACGAGAATCTCTTTAACCACCTCGGCGACCTCATTCCCAGAGATTGGAGAGCCCAACCCAGAGTCCCCAGGCTCAGCTTCCTCAATGGAAGGCATGTTGGTGGGATTGAGGAGGTCTTCAAAGTATTCTGCCCATCGGCCCACAACATCTCGAGTTGAGGTCCGCAGCACACCATCCCCACTATAAACAGGGTTGGTGCTGTACTGCTTCCTCCTCCTGAGACACCGGATGGCAGACCAGAATCACCTCGAAGCCGTGCGGAAGAGTCTTTCTCCATGGCCTCTCCAAACTCCAAACTGCCATGCCCGAGTTTTTGCCTCAGCAACCACCCGAGCCACATGCCACTTCGCCTGCCGGTACCCATGAGCTGCTTCTGGAGTCCCACAGGCCAAAAAGGCCCAATAGGACTCCTTCTTCAGCCTGACAGCATCCCTCACCGAAGGTGTCCACCAACGGGTTCGAGGGTTGCTGCCGTGACAGGCACCAACAACCTTGTGGCCACAGCTCCAATAAGCTACTTCGACAATGGAGGCACGGAACATGGTCCACTCAGACTCAATGTTCCCCACCTCCTCGGGAATGTGTTCAAAGTTCTGCTGGAGATGGGAGTTAAAGCTCTGTCACACAGGGCATTCAGTCAGACGTTCCCAACAGACCCTCTGGGCCTGCCAGATCTGACCGGCATCCTCCCCCACCACCGGAGCCAACTCACCACCAGGTAGTGGTCAGTGGACAGCTCCGCACCTCTCTTCACCCGAGTGTCCAAGACATAGGGCCGCAGATCCGATGAAACGATGACAAAGTCGATCATCAAACTGCTGCCTAGTGTGTCCTGGTGCCAAGTGCACATATGGACACCCTTATGCCTGAACATGGTGTTGTTATGGACAATCCATGACGAGCACAGAAGTAAAACAACAGAACACTGCTCGAGTTCAGAGCGGGGGGGGGCATTCTTCCCAACCACACCCCTCCAGGTCTCACTGTCATTGCCCATGTGACCGTTGGAGTCCCCCAGCAGAACAAGGAAGACCCCAGGAAGGGCACTCTCCAGTACCCCCTCTAAGGACTCAAAGAAGGATGGGTAATCTGAACTGTCGTTCAGCCCGTAAGCACAAACAACAGTCAGAACTTGTCCCCCCGCAAACAGGCGGAGGGAGGCTACCCTCTCATTCATCGGGGTAAACCCCAATGTACAGGTGTGAGACCGACTATTTCTAGCCGGAACCTCTCAAACCTCACACACTAGCTCCAGCTCCTTCCCCACCAGAGAGGTGACATTCAACGTCCCAAGAGCCAGCTTCTGCAACTGAGGATCGGACTGCCAAGGCCCCCTCCTTCAGTCGCCACCCATCACACATCGCACCCGACCCCTTTGGCCCCTCTCGTAGGTGGTGGGCCCATGGGAGGGGGGACCCACGTTTCCTCTTCGAGCTGAGCCCGGCCGGGCTCCATGGGTAAAAGCCCAGCCACCAAGCGCTCGCCATCGTGCCCCCCCTCCAGGCCTGGCTCCAGAGTGGGGTCCCGGTGACCCACGAGGGAACACCACGTCCAAAGTTCTTGTCCATCAAAAGGGGTCTTCAGGCTGTGCTTTGTCTGGTCCCTCACCTGTCTGCCTTGGGTGACCCTACCAGGGGCATGAAGCCCCAGACAGCATAGCTCCTATAGGATCATTGGGGCACTCAAACCCCTCCACCACGATAAGGTGGCAGCCCAAGGAGAGGCTATTTTAGGTCTACTACTTTTTAATTTGTACATGTTTCAACTTGTTGGAGTCATCAGGAACCATGAAATCAGCTTCCACAGTCATACTGATGACACTCAGCTATACATCTCGTCTCATGACAATCCCCAGCGAATCACTCCACTTTTTAATTGCATTTCAGACATAAAGACCTGCATGACACAGAATTTTCTCCAGCTCATCCAGGACAAAACAGAAGTTTTAATCAGTGGACCAGAGGATCAGAAAGAAATTATAATTCAAAAATTACAAACTGCATCTTTTAAACCTTCAAAACAAGTCAGAAGCCTTGGTGTTCTTCTTGACTGTGAGCTCACTTTTATTCCGCATATTACACGAATAGTTAAAACAGGATTTTATCATCTAAAAAATATAGCCAGAGTTTGCCCTATTCTCTTCTTGCTATTACTGAGACTCTGATGCTTTTAATTCCAGCCATATAGACTATTGTAATGCCCTGCTTTCTCATCTCCCTAAAAAACGCTACACAGCCTTCAGCTGTTTCAAAACTTTGCTGCTCCAATGCTAACCAATACCAGAAGGCAGGCTCACATCACACCTGTTTTAAAATCATTGTATTGGTTCCCAGTATGTCTCAGGATTGATTTAAGATTTTTTTTACTGGTTTTTAAATGTCTTAATGGTCTTGCACCATCTTAACTTGCAGAGCTGCTATTACCTTATGAACTTCTGTGGACCCTGAAGTCCTCTGGCACCGGACTACTAACAGTTAAAAGAGTCAGAACACGTTGATGGTGAAGCTTCTTTCCAGTATAATGGACCCTGTTTGTGGAACAGTCTGCCAGAGAACCTGAGGGCTGCAGAAAATGTTGCTGTCTTTAAGAGCAGCTCAAGACCTGACCTTTAACCATATTTCCTGATTTCAATCATTTCTATTTCTGCTGAGTCTTGCAGATGTGTGTTTTTCCATGTGGGGTGGGGGTGGGTAATTGTTTGAATTGGTTTGTTTTTATTGATCTGTACAGCACTTTGAGCTGATTTTAGTATGAAGGGTGCTCTATAAATAAAATTGATTGATTGATATATCAATTTATTTTTGTTCATTTGTGTTTTCATTATGTCACAAGTCTTTATTCACTTATCTCTTACTGCCCTCTAGTGGGTAAAAGGCTGGAGGACGTCAATTGATTTGACTAAAAAATTCCACTAGAGGTCACTCTAGTGGAAATATGCAAGGAGAGCTCCCAAAGAGATCTGAGTTCTCGTGGGAACGCAGGAGTTTATAAATGCAACAAATTTCACATAGTCATGCAGATAGATCTTTATATCACACAAAGAGTCATTATATAAATAAAAATAAAGCATCTTCGAAGAGCTGTACAATGAACAAAAATGGTCTATTTTGTGGTCTTAAAACATTTCTTTACACAGTAGGAGAGATGTACCCATCCATCCATCCATCCATCCATCCATTCATCCATCCATCCATCCATCACTGTTTGTAATATGTGAGAATTGCTAGAAACTTCCCAGAATTAGTAAAATATATCAGATGAGCCCATCCACTTCACCTGAGCATCAGTTCAGCCTTGCTTTTAGCATTTCAGGAGAGAAGTACTAAAAGGCTCAACTTTGCATATCCAGTTTGTCCACCCAGAGCTACTTCCATCCATCCATTGTCTGTTCAGTCCCTAATGGGGTCGGGAGGGTTGCTGGTGCCCATCTCCAGCTACGTTCCAGGCGGGAGGCGGGGTACGCCCTGGACAGGTCGCCAGTCTGTCGCAGGGCAACACAAAGACATACAGGACAAACAACCATTCACACACACACCCACACCTAGGGAGAATTTAGATAGACCAGAGCTACTTATAAAAATAATATTTAATATTAACCCTTTCTATTGACTATTGTTGCTGAATTGGCTGGAACGACTTTGGCTTCTAAAAGAGCTCAGATACCTATTAAAGTTGCAATATGTAGTTTGTTTGTTTTTTTCTCCCCTCCAGGGGGTCTTTTGTGGGCTCTAGTGTCCCTTATATGAAAGTAGGCTGACAGGAAAGGGGGAAGGACATGCGGCAAATGTCGCCGGGTCCGGGAATCGAACCGCGTTGAGGACTCAAGGCCTCCAAACATGGGTCGCGTTTGGAGGCCACCACAGCATGCCCTGCAATATGTTGTTTTTAATAAAAAATACACATTTTCTTTACATATTTGTCAAAACTGTCAATATGTCATGATATTCTTAGCATTAATCAATTACAATATCTAACACAAGTGCAACATTAACATTTAAATTTAGGATTTAATTGAGTGCCTATTTTGATTTTTACATTATCATAGCTATAATGTGATGCTACGAGTTTATCTTTGTGTTGAGTTCAGTTTGTTCACAAATACATCTTAAAGCTGCAGTCATCTTCAGTAACGGAGCCTTTCATGCGCCTTTTTGAGACTGTTTTTTTTGTGTATAATCCTTTCCCTTTATTGCCTCCTCTAAGAGAAATATAGTGTTCATGCTTCAAATCAGACAACAAAAGTCTGATAAGTGGATTTCTGAAAAGAAATTGCCCAGGAAGAAAACAACACAGAGACTGAATGTAGTTAATGTGATCAAATGGAAATCTGTCTTTTCTTAAATGCACAAAAAATGATTAGATGCATAACCCAGAAACACATGGAGACTGTCCAGTCCCAGTCAGAAACAGTTAGGTCTATTCCTTCCTCTTCTGCCTCACATGTCCGTTGTAGAGGAGAGCCCTCTTATCTCTGACTCATTAACTGATAAAAACCCCACGCTGCAGTCAGCACACATAACATCACCTTGTCATAAAAAACATATAGGCAGTGTGAACATGGGAACTGACCAGGAAGTGAGTTTCTGTAATTCACTGGAAGCTCCAGGCAAGACTGACACGTTGTTTTGGAAAGCACAAAACTTCATATTAATATTAAATCTTATGTACTTTGTATACAGTAGGTTCATTTTTTTATGTGGTACATGTTTAAGCTAATTTAAAGAACTTAGTAATGTATTATTACTATTATTTATTGTTATTGTTAAATTAAATGTGTAGTCAACAGATCTAGTGATAGCTGATTTTGACAGGTGAGTTTGGCAGACACTTATTTCATGGCGATGCTAGAGGAACAGGAACCATGGAATAGTTAAACATTCCATGGTTTATGTTTATCAGCGCTAGTGCCCTTTATTGCAAAGTAGGTTGTGAAATGCAGTACAGGTCATCAGATTGGGGCTTGAACCTGTCACAGCTGTGTTAAAAGGATCCACGACTAGTTGAACATGTTGGCCTATATATGTTGCAATTTTCCTATTACCTAAAAAATTATATTTTTGATATGCCAAAACTCATAATTACTTCAAAAATGTACATCTTTTGTTATTTTTCACACATGGAGGTCGCCATTTTTTTCACCAATGGGTTGATGTCGCATAATGGTTCATTCTGTACTGGAGTCTACAGAGTAAACACAGGAAGGCCAACTTTTTCTGAGTAGTTGTTTATCATATTGCGTTTGACTGGTGTCATTTTAGATAATGCCACACTGTGTCACTATCGGCTACACAATGTTGTCGATAATATGTTTTATTTAAAAAAATAAAATTAAATAAAAATAAAACTTGATGGGAATCTGGATAATTTTCCATATGGTAGAAATCAGAGCACAGTGCGAGAGCTGGAGTGGAACACAACTTCCAAAGGACCTAATTTGGACCCTGGACATTTCTCCAGAACACTTTGAGTCATTTATACCAGCAGAACCAACAAAGACTCTAACAGGTGATCGTTACCTTAACGAGCTAAAAATAAACGTCGCGCTGCTGAGACAGGCAGAGCTGGATGCTCTTTGAGATGCTAACAGGAGATAGCTCCTGCGGTACTGACATTACCGGGTCCGTGGAGGCCCAATGTCGGTGGTAACAAAGTCCGGAGTGGCTGTTAGAATAGAATAGGATAGAATATACTTTATTGATCCCCAAGGGGAAATTGCTTATTTGTTGAAAGCTACTCCATCTTAGGTAATAATTACAAAGTTTGTAAAAATATACTGTATATACTGTATATATATATACCCAAGAGTGATAAATTCAAAATGACTAGATATTAACAAATAAATAAATATATATTAATATATCATATATATTAAAATATATTGTATCACATACAATATATTAATCAATAAATAACCTATAAATGAGTGTAGAAAACATTTTAATCAATTAGCACAGACTTGGGCATTGTAAAACCTGATGGCAACAAGCAGAAACGACTTTCTGTTCTCTGTGGTTCACTTTGGCAAAATGAGTCTGGCTGAAGGTGCTCCTGTATCCGGCCAACACGTCATGCAGTGGATGAGACTCGTTGTCCAAGATGGCCTGCATCCTTCTCTCTGACACCACTGTCAGAGAGTCCAGCTCCACTCCGTCAACGCTACTGGCCTTCTGGATCAGTTTGTTCAGTCTGTTGGTGTCCTCCACCTTCAGCCTGCTGCCCCAGAACACCACAGCATACAGGATGGCACTGGCAACCACAGCATCATAAAACATCCTGAGCAAAGTCCAAGAGCTGTTGAATGACCTCAGCCGCCTCAGAAAGTAGAGACAACTTTGTCCCTTCCTGTACACAGCATCAGTGCAGTCCAGTTTTTTTTATCAATGTGGACACCCAGATATTTATAGTCCTCCACAATGTCCACACTGATTATTGTTAAATTAATTGTGTAGTCAACAGGATGGTAACAGGGGTCACCGGTCAAAGGTCTCCTGATCCTCCTCCTCAGATCCACCACCAGTTCCTTGGTGTTTGCCACACCTGAATGCATCCTTTACGTTAGCATACAGCAGGTTCAGAGTTCTGTCCTCTCAGGTGGGACAGCTAACATACTGGGTGAAGCTGGGCAGGGTTTTGTCCATAGTGACATGATTAATATCACCCAAGAAAACCATGAATGCAGTTGGATGTTCAGTCTGCAAGCGATCTACAGCAGAGTGGATGACATCACAGGGCACATGGGGCTAGCAGAGAGAGGAATGTAAACAGTCACCATGACAACATGGGAATATTTACGGGGTAGGTAAAACGGACGGAGACCAACCGCCAACAGTTCAACGTCTGGGCAGCAGATTCTCTCCTTTACCATTACATGAGCAGGATTGGACCAACGGTTGTTTAATAGAACGGCGAGCCCGCCTCCTTTCCGCTTACCACTCTCGGTGCAACCCCCATCAGCCCAAACAGTCCTGTAGCCCTTGATGGTAACACTGGCATCAGGAATGTTTAATGTGTCTCTGTAAAACACATTAAACTACATTCTCGGTATTCCTTCTGGCTCCTGGACAGCGATGTTAATTCATCCATCTTGTTAGCCATCAATCTAACGTTGCCCATGGTAACAGAGGGAAGAAACGGCTTATAACTTCTCTTCTCCACAAGCCTCTGATGTTTCTTCCTTTTTGCTCTCCCCCGCTCTTTGTTTCCTCCTCTGTAATCCCGATGTGTCCTTCTCCAGATTTCCTTGGGGATTTCAGTGGATCTGGACTCCATGGGTCTAACCCTATCATGAGTTTAACCCTAACCCTTACCACCGCACCAGACTCTACACAGCACAACTGATGCGGAACACAGAGCTACAGATACTGGGAGAAACATCAAAGACAAGTACAGAGCTACACAAGTACTTACCGGATCACACAGTCCGACCAGAGTTATGTGTCATTCACTGTTTCATTTACAAAGCTGTAGACAGCAGCAAGCACCAGCTCCTACTGCCAACTCTGTCCTCTTCCTCTGTTTGGTCCTCCTCATCAAACAATCAATCAAATTTTATTTGTATAGCAAATTTCAGCAGCAAGGCATTTCAAAGTGCTTTACATCATATCAAACACAGAAACACAATGCAACATAGAATCAACAATCAAAACACAGCATTAAGTCAAGTTCCATCATTAAATTTGTAATTGATTACATTTCAAATACAATCCTAAACAGGTGGCTTTTTAGTTGAGATTTAAAAGAAGTCAGTGTTTCAGCTGTTTAACAGTTTTCTGGAAGTTTGTTCCAAATTTGTGGTTCATAGATGCTGGAAGCTGCTTCTCCTCGTTTGGTTCTGGGGATGCAGAGCAGAACCAGAACTAGAATCGGAAGACCTGAGAGGTCTGGAAGGTTGATACAACAGCAGACCTTTAATGTATTGTGGTGTTAAGCCGTTCAGTGATTTGTAAACTAACAACTGTCATGTTGGGTGCTAGCCGGGTTACCCACATGCAAGAACACACTAAGAGAGGCGGTATGATCACAATTATATTTATTTGGGGAGAGGTAGTGGGGGGTTTGGGGAAACAGTCCTGGAACCTGGGAATGGAGGAAAACTGGTCGTCGGACTGTAGGAGAAAAGTGAGGTGAGACACGGGACAGATCTAAGGAAATAATTCCGAGAATCTTTCAGAGCGTGCTTACTTGAAGGCGGAGCTAAGTCTTGTCGGTGGCGGCGGCTGGAGAGATGGATTACCATTGGAGAGCGAGCAGGTAAGCCTTGTAGCTGAAGAGGGGAGCGGGCTGACCTCCGAGCGGGGAACTCCGATGATTAGCTCCCGGGACATGAAGCGCCGGCGGGCCCAGTCTGTGGCGAGGCACAGGAAAACCACGGGAAGGGACCAGGGAGGTGAGTACACAAGGGAGGGTAGCCGATTGGGTACACCAATGGCGTCGGGAGAAAAACCAAAGGGAAATCCAGACGGGAACGCTTGTCCACCTCGAGGGTCTCAGGATGGCCATGAGGAATCTTGACAGAAAGAACACAAGAAGTGATCAGAACACGAGATCAATCTAGGAGGCTTTTCTCTAAGGAAAACGTCTACCAGATGAGGCAAACACTCAGGCACTGGAGTGTCAGCTAGGCGGTCCTTATGAAGCACCTCCACAGCTCTCGAAAATTAGACACAGGTGCGTCTACAGGTTGGCCGCCACACTTCTCCAGGGGCTCCGCTCCATGGTGACATCTGGTGGCTGTGAAAGGAAATGGCAGCTTCCCAGAAAAGAACAGAAAAAAAAGCAAAACAGGAAAAAGAACCCCAACCTAACAACAACAGTATTTTAAAGTCTATTCTTTGAGCTACAGGGAGCCAGTGGAGGGACTTTAAAACTGGTGTTATGTGCTCTGTCTTCCTGGTTTTAGTGAGAATGCGAGCAGCAGCATTCTGGATCAGCTGCAGCTGTTTGATTGATTTGTTGGACAGACCTGTGAAGAGCTGTTGCAATAATCAAAACGACTGAAGATGAACGCATGGATGAGTATCTCTAGATCTGGCTGAGAGATTAGTCCTTTAATCCTGGAAATGTTCTTCAGGTGATAGAAGGCCGACTTTGTAACTGTCTTTATGTGGCTCTGGAAGTTCAGGTCAGAGTCCATCATTACTCCCGGGTTTCTGGCCTGATCGCTGGTTTTTAGTTGTAATAACTGTGCATTGACTCTAGATCTATAACTCTAGATCGTTCCTCTTTAGGCCCAAAAATAATAACTTCTGTTTTGTTTCTGTTCAGCTGGAGAAAGTTTTGGCTCATCCACACATTTATCTGTTCTAAGCATCTGTTCAGTGATTGGATGGGCTCTGAGTCACCTGGTGACATCATAATGTAGAGCTGTGTGTCATCTGCATAGTTATGGTAGCTAATATTATTTCCTGTTATAACCTGAGCCTGGGAGGTTGGAGATCGGCCTGTAATTCTGCATTAGTGATTTGTCCAGATTGTTCTTTTTTATCAGTGGTTTGATTACTGCTGTTTTCAAAGCCTGGGGGAAAACACCTGATGAGAGCCATGAGTTACTATTTGGATCAGATCAGTAACAATAACAGGCAGGACTTTCTTAAAGAAATGTGTGAGTAAAACATCCAGACAGCAGGAACTTGAACTTAGTTGACTTATAATTTCCTGTAGGGTTTTATAATTAAGTAGTTGGAATTGGGTCATTTTTCCTGTATTTGTTTTGTTTGGGTTCAGCATTGGTACTGGCTTTATAGTGGATCTGCAGATTAATCCTCTGATTTTTTGAATTTTCTCTGAAAAGCTGGAAAACTTGTTGCAGGCAGCATTAGATTGAAATTCAGGTGGCAGCATAATAGGAGGGTTTGTGAGCCTGTCAACTGTTGCAAATAAAGCTCCAGCATTGTTATTGTTTTTGTTTATTACATCTGCAAAGAAAGCCTCTCTTGCATTTTTTAGTGTTAAATGATAGTTACGTAGACTTTCTTTGTAGATGTCACAATTAACGTGGAGTTGAGTTTTACTCCATTTTCATTCTGCCCTACAACAGAGTTGTCTTGCAGATCTAACTGTTTGTGTATTTCTCCATGGAGATTTCTTTTTACCAGACACAACCTTCATTTTAATTGGGGCAATGGAATCAATGATATCTGAAACTTTAGACTGAAAATCATTTACCAACTTATCTACATCATTACAGCTTAAGGGTGAGGAAGAAGAGTAGATTCGATTAAATGTTTCTGCTGTGTTTTCTGTGAGAGAACGTTTTGTGATGGTTGCTGTTTGTCCAAGTGGGTTAAAAGATAAAGAACTTTCAAAGATAACAGGAAGTGATGCGACAGGGCGACATCAGTTACAGAGACATTGGAAATATTCACACCCTTACTGATAACCAGGTCCAGTGTGTGTCCTTGAGTGTGTGTTGCTTGTTTGACATGTTGTGTTAAACCAAAGTTCTTTAATATATTCAAGAGCTTTTTTTGCCCCTCTGTCTTGGGGGTTGTCAACATGAATGTTGAAATCATCAACAATTATTAAACAATCATAATCAATACATATGAGAGATAGAAACTCATTCAAGTCAGTAAAGAAATTTTCCACATATGTTGGAGTTTTGTATAAAGTTAGTGTCAAAGTTCATTTGTGGCCTTTAACCTCAATTCCAAGATACTCAAAAGAGGTGAAGAGACCCAAGGAAATTTTACTACAATTTATGGTATTCTTAAATGTTGAAGCCACGCCTCCTCCTTTTATATGTTTTCTATCCTCACTGAAGAAATTGTAGTTAGGAGGCGCAGATTCAATTAGTACGATCGATTCATTATTATCATTCAACCATGTTTCTGTCAGAAACATAACATTGATATTACGCTCAGTGATGAAATCATTAATTAATAGAGCTTTAGCACAGAGAGATCTGGTATTTAAAAGAGCTAGTTTAAGTGACTTGGAGGCCAAAAGTTCTTCAGTCTGAGGTTCCTTTAGGCAGGGGATCAGTCTGAGGTTTGAATTAGGTCCCCTGTATTTTATGTTTCTGTTTTTTGTAAATTTTCTTGTAGTGATCTGGACAGGTAATGTCCTGTTCTGCAGTGCCGGGGGGCCAGACACATTCTGGAGTAAGAAGGATGTAAAGATAAAATCTGGACCCCGGCCTCAGACCTCAGAAACGCAGAGTGATGGATCCTCTGGGAAGTTAGTCAGGTGGCTTAAATGAAGTGAGGTCTGCTACGTGAGCGCTAAGGAGAGACGTCCCAAGGAGGACCTGTTGATTCATTCCATCTGTAAATTTGAGAAACTCTGGTCCAGAAGACATTTCTTCATAGCTATATCTTGTGAATCCTGTGACTGATTGGAGGAGCAGAGAGGGAGGGGAGAAGGAGGAAGGGAACCAGTCGCTCCGTCTCCAGTCGATGTATCAGCTTGTTTTGGAAAAGTTTGCTCCTGATATGCAGAGGGTTCCATCCTAGTCAGACATCCTTGAGCCTGTTCTTCTGAAGCGATGATCACGTTGCTGTCCTTGTTGATAAAATGAAAAAGATTTGCAGTGAGTAGCTTTATCCCATGTTTATTAAGATTGCGTCCGCCTCTTCCAAAAAGGTGAAAGCGCTGCCAATAGATCCAGAGGTTATCGATGAAGGTCACTGAGCTGGCAGAGCAGCTTTTAATCAGCCATTTGTTTATCATGTCCAGCCTGGAGTGTTTTTCGTCTCCCCATTGAGGTGATGGAATTGGACCACTGAGAAATAACTTCATTTTTAACTTTCCCATAGTGTTCAGAAGAATATCAAAGTCCTTTTTCAGAATCTCAGTTTCTGCTTTGCCAGATCGTTGGCTCCAACATGCACAACTAAAGACTCAATATCTGGCTGATCAGTGGTTAGCGAAAGAACTTTACGTGTTAAATCAGATACAGTGTCACCAGGAAAAGAAATCACTCTCGTTTTCTTGGGATTGCAAATGTGACTGATTCCATTTACTGCCTCATCTCCAACAATAAGCACTTTTGGGATACCTTTCGTTTTCCTGGTGGTCGCTGTCCTTTGGAGCTTTAGGGGGTGGATGTGTTGGTCTTGCCTCATTGTTGATGTTTGAAGGTGAGGTTTCACTCAAAGGCTCAGGCTGGAGTACAGAAAATCTGTTTTTCAGTGGGATTCCCACAGAGTCAGAATGTTTTGAGGCTCGGGCTGGTCGCTCTGTCCTTGGGAGCGGGGTCGGTGGAACCGTTTTGGTTGCAGGTGCTTGTTTGTTTTTCTTTGGTGGAGCAGGTGTTGAGGTTGAAGGTGAGTTTCGGCTCAGAGAGCGCCACGCTGATTCATCCTCTCTGTTAATCGTGTCATCGGATCTGCAGTATGAGACTTTTGCTGCGGCTTGGCACCCAGAGTGTTCCAGGGTGAGCTGCTTGATGCGAGGCGTATGACCTCTCTGTTAATTTGAGGAAGAGTTGTCTCATTTCCACAGGTAGCGTTTATCTCAAAGTTCACCTCCAGCAGTTTATTCTTCATTTCTATAGACTGAAGCTGTTGTATAATACTGCTAATGTCCCTGGGGTCGGCCAGAGGCATTTTGCCCTGGTTCAACTTGGAGATGAAGAAAAGTAAGGTAAAAATAAAAGTAAGAAAATCCCCCAGTCCTTAGGTTTGAAGTAATCCAGTTATGATGTCGATAATGTAAATATAACTATAAAAACTGTCACTTTAAAAATAACTCACAGGCAAAGTTATCAGTAAGACGAGAGAGCAGGATAAGCTGTTCCTCCTTCAGCTGCCACAGAGATTTGATTTCTCAAATCAAATCAAAAGTAAGATTTCTACGTTCTGATCGGTTTCAATGCGCTCCGGTTCAAATTAAAAATGCTTAATAACTCATCACTGTTTTGGCTGGAGGAGCCAGTCAGTTGGACCATTACACGCCATTTACCCAGAATGCATTGCAGTGTGGACAAATAGCAACATTCCTGTGAAAATATGTTATTAAAATGTATTAAAACTAAATAGTCAACAGCATTATTACTGTATTGTTTTTACATCTAAGATAAATGTTTCCCAAATAAGGTCTATTTTTATAACTAGTTGTGGTTCCCTTTAAGGACTCTGAGCATAGGTAACGTTTTACTCTTGCCATCTACAGCACCTTGCATTTTGATAGTTTGATGACATATTTAATGAAGCAATTACTTATTAAATACATTAAACATTTAATGCAATACTTATTTATTTCAATGTACAGTTAATTAATGACTATTTATTTTTACCATTTTGTCCCCTTTAACCAACCATAGTTAATTGCAGCTTCAGGTGTAAGCTCACACTGAGCCAAGTTCTGTTGGAGGTTGTAGGAAGAAGTTGTGAACGATGACGTTAATTTTCTGTATTATTTTAGATTTGTAGTCTACCTGTATTTTTAGCAATGGCAATGGAGAAACTGATCAAAACTGTTCAGTATGTGTTGGTCACACTTCTTAATATTGAAATAACATTAACAGCCGTCTCATTCAGACCTAATTTTTGTTTCACAGTGGGGGATGATTGTTTACAGTAAGTGTTTTAGCATCGAACTGGTGCATTACATATGTCACGGAGGAACTTCAGCAGTTGTGTAAAATGTAAAACTTTGAAATAGTCCATGTCTCCACCAATCAGGGTGTAGACCAGTGGTGCCCAAAGTCAGTCTTTGAGGGCCGGAATCCTGCATGTTTTAGTTCTCTCCCTGGTGGTGGTATCGACCTCTTCAGCTCGTCAATGTTCTTCTTTTGCCTTCTAATGAGCCATCATTTGATCCAGGTGCATTAAACCCGGGAGAGAACTAAAACATGCAGGATGCCGGCCCTGGAGGACTGATTTTCAGCACCACTGGTGTAGATCTTCTGGATGAAGCAAAGTGTCAAACAAAAGGCTGGTTTTACCCGGCTGTTATTCCTCGGCTTTAAGCAAAAGAAATCATCATTATGAACAGTTTGAAAACATCAGTCTGTGTTTAATTATTTTTTATGATGTGTTTCAGTTAGTGAAAAGAGTAACTGAAATAGGGACTGAGCCCATGACTGTCAAACCACCTGGAACTATTACGTAAAACTAACTTTTCAAGCTTTACATCATATTATTGCCTCAAAAACAAACCTGGAGTGTTGCCTATATTCTTTCATGCATGTTTGAGAAATCCTTCAATCTTCATGGAAACCGCTCAGCTATAAAAATCACTGGATGTACCTAGCACTGCCTTTGAAGCAGGAGCAGGCCTCCCCAACAACTTCTCCACTCAGCTCCTTCAGACTAGCCAGCTGCAATTAGCAAACACCTGGTTGAACTGCACATCTGCTGAGCTCATTATAGGAGTTTCTTTTCAGCGAAATGCTGGTAAAAACTTTGATAAAGAGTTCATAGAGGAGCCAAGCTCTAGTTGAACTTAAAATCGGTGAAAGCCCAACAATCCTAAAAAGCTGTGATCTGCATTTTGTGCATTTTCCAGGAACATAGTGACAATAGCATAATCGAGTAACTACAATATCTTCAGTTTTCCTAAAAATGTTGTACATATTAACATAACTTGAAATAACATGACATCTGGCTTGGTGTCATAACCATATCTGATGATGTGAAATTGGCCTCTGTCTCTTTAATCAGGAGGTTCTTCTGAGTTACAAAAGTTCTTAGGAGGATTGGACTGAGACGTAGTCAGTATGATGAGCTCAGCAGACCAGCAGTTCCACCTGGTGTTTGCTAACTGCTGCTGCAGCTAATCTGGAGAAGCTGAGTGGAGGAGGGCACTGTCCAAGGAGGAGCTCTGGGTAAGTGGGTGGAGCTTGGTGAGAGCAAGCGTTAAGGCACCTCTGAATGGCAGCCAAGGGACATTTAAGGATTTCTCAAACATGCATGACTGCATACCATGTGTTAGCAAACAGCACTTTGGGAATGTGTTTGATGAGGGAATTACATTATAATATGATACGTATATAACTCAAAAAAAGACAAATTTTGCATAATATCCCCCTTTAAAATGTAAAAAATACGTTTGGACTTTACTAGTTGAAAATCTCTGAAAAAAGACGTTGATTATTGACTTCCTCTCTCTAGGTAGACCCTGAAAGCATCCAACATTCCTTTAATTACATATTTCATCACTGTATTTAAATGCAAACACTTTAAAATTCAGTGATATTCAGCATGAATGGTTCAGTCTGTGATAGGTATTTTCCTTTCAAACCTAAATAAAAGAAAGAACCACAGACAATGTATATGAATTTTACGTGGAGCTTTTGCAAAAGGGAAGGCTCTATCAAACTTCTCCTCCGATCAGTTCCACAGAGCGTTCTGGGCTGCCCTTACAACGGCTCCTGTTTTTATTGTCAAAGAAGGACAGGCAAGGGGGCAGTCAGGAAAAACAGCAGAGGTCGTAAAGCTTCTAACCCAAACATCTAACAACCCAGGTCCAGATGTGATATCTGATCAAAGGTCTGAGCCCGGTTCAAATCTTGGTCAATACTGTCAAGAAAACAAAATACGACTGCTCACAGGTGGTTACTAAATTAGGAGGTGTTCTTGCAAAAGGGTTTAAAGTCTGAGAAACTCAGTGTTATCTATTTCTCGTAAAGTTGAGCAGACAGTAGTGACCTCCAGGTCATTTAAAGAAGAGAACACTTTAAACAGAAAATCACAAAGATCTATAGACTTAATGTGAACTAGAGTAAGAAAATAAAATGATAATACCAAAAAATCTCTAACATTCCCCCCTTTTATCATTTCATTATGCAAAAGCTAAGCAAAGAAAAGAAAAGAAAAGAACCAATAAATGCAAGATTTTTTTATTTTTTTTCTAAGCTAAACACAGAAAATACACAGTGAATAATTGGAAAATAATGTAATAAATGAAAAAAATAAAATAAAAGAAACAGCAAAAAATCAAAAGCAGTTTTCTCATCCTTAACACCACTTGTTTAAACTTTTTCAGTGTAGGAATCATTCAGCAAATGATTTTTCCGTTTATTTATTACAGGACTTCATCATTGTTCAGAAAATCGTCAGAAACTTGAAACAAGTCATCTTCAGTTGTCTCATATGATGCCTTTGCCAACTGATAGCTGATAACAGTTGTGTTAATTGTTTTAAACATCATTTTTCGTAGACAAGGAATAATGCAACCCGTAAAAAGGCAGAACAGAACTAAAACAACCAGAATAGGTGTCACAAGCTTTAACAGCAAATTCCACCATGGTCCAGATGTAAGCCATGAAAGCAAATCAAAAGAAGTTGAGCCGCGTGTTCCACTTTCTACATATTGTTTTAGATCTTCCAGCTCATATAGAGCATCAGAAATAGTTCCTCCAGTACCTGTTTCATCAGGTACAAAAGTACAGCACGTTGGGCCAATGATTTTACAGACCCCTCCCTGAGGGGCCGTGAGGAAATCCAGGACAACACGATTTTGCATAACCATGTTTCTCAGTTCAGTCAGTTCTTCCATGGTGCCATTGGCCAGCTGGTATGTGATGTTGATTAATCGCAGTAATCCGTACCTGTTTATCTCAACGTGGTCCCGAATCTCACCTATTCCAACCCATGGAAACAGGCTTTGCATAAATTTTTTCTCCGCCGTTCCAAATCCTGAATTCCCATGGAACTCCAGTATGTGTTGTGAGGCCTCCCCATCTTTTGACCTCTGACATAACCGTTCGTTTGGAGCGGGTGTGTGAATCATCCTGTGCTTTCCTGATGAATGCAATCGGGTTGATCAAGGGAACCACAGCACAAAGTCCTCCCCAATTTTTCGGCAAGAACATGTACGCTTCATTTCCACATATGAAGTACCAATCAGATAACATCCTTGAGCCATAATCTCCTGGCACTATGGCGCTGCACAGTGTTGTCTCTTGTCTCCTCTTTATCTTATGCGTGATGTTGAAACTCCTCTCCTGAAGCAAGTTGTCACAGTCTGGGTTTTCCTTCCAGCCTTTGCAGTGTGGAGCCATCCTTTGACCCCTGCAGGCTACGCAGGTGATGTAATCCTGTGTCGGTTCGCAGTAGGTGTAAACTCTGTTACACAAGTTCCAGGGCAATGTCCCTAGAAAAACATTTCCATTATTATAAACACAGTTCCCCAGAGATCCTGGTTTAGCTCCTGCTAATGAAATGATCTCTGGTATTTTCCATACAGTTTGTTGAGATGACGAAAAAGGAAGTACATCCTCTGCAAGTGAACAATTCAAAGATTGAAACAGTCCTTGCACAGCCTCACCCATCCGGAGGTCAGCTGAATAATCCTTCTCACGTGGTCTGTCTCCCCTTAGGGGCGGGACGCGCCGTGGTCTGGTGCTTAGAACATAGAGACACATCTGTTTGTCGTCTGTAATGTTACCTGGTCGGAGACCTGAGTTGTGTATGGAAACCGGCAGCTGCGCACACACGTAGCAGTTCACAGCATGTCCTTCATAAGCAGTTCTATTCATCAGTTTCCACCACAGGTTGGTGCTGTAGTCGTGTGGGTGGAACTCAGGCTCACTTCCTTCTCCAAACATCAAACATACAGCAGTCACAGCACAGTAGAAGATCCATCTTGCATATGGAGTCCCCATTACTGCTCGGCGTGCAGAGATGTCAGAACCCCCAAACTAAAAGAGTGAGAATCTTAGCAGTTCTTCGCTGGGTTTGAGACAAAATAATACTAAAAATTAGAATGCCTGTGTAGCCCAGAGGCTAAAAGCCCACCTTCCTCCCTACTCCGAATTAGGGGTCCAACACTCTCTGCCGCTTACAGTGACTAAGATGTATCCAGCTGGGTCTTTCAGCGATCTTTACAGCTGTTGGTGTGGTCATCAGCACTTGGAACGGTCCTTCCCACCGTGGACTCGTCCAGTTCTTTCGTTTGATGACCTTTATGTAGACCCAGTCACCTGGCTCAAGTGTATAGGCTTCCTGTATAGGAGGAGAATCAGAAGGCAGTAAATTCGCACTGGACACTTCCTTCAGTTTAAGAGTCCTGATCATATAATCTGCTAATGTCTGTTCTTCATCAGCTTTTTGTATGTCTGGAGCAAACAGAGGCAATCTGTAAGCTCTCCCATGAATTATTTCAAAAGGTGTTAGACCATCAGCTGTTGAGGTGATTCTCATATAGAGCTTCACCAAGTCTAAACATTCTGGCCAGGATCGGCCAGTGTCTGCCATGCACTTTCTTAATCTACTTTTCACAGTAGCATTTGTTCTTTCCACCAGCCCTGCACTCTGTGGCCTATAGGCACAGTGATTCTTTAATGTCATTCCCAAGTGTGTAGCCATGTTTTGTATCACTCGGTTTACAAAATGTGGTCCATTGTCACTATACACAGTCTGTGGGATGCCATGTGTTGGGATGATAGTTTTACAAATAGCCTTAGCTACTGTCAAAGCATCTGCATGCTTTGCTGGAACTATTTCAACCCATTTAGAAAAAGCATCAATCATCACCAGACAATATTTATATGGCCCACTTTGTGAAAGTTCAATAAAATCCATGTGCATAGTTTGAAAGGGATAAGATGATTTTGGGAACCTGCCTCGTTTTGGCCTTATGTTTCCCTGAGGATTGTATTTCACACAGACTGGACATGCAGTACAAAAAGATTTTAAGTAAGAAAAGTAAGAATTTAAACCATACGTTGTGAAATGCTGTTTTATTATGCATTCCATCCCCCCAGTTGACACATGGCAGCACCCATGTGACACAATTGCTGCTGCTTTAAATAAAGACTTATGAAGCACTGGTTTGTCATTAACCTCAAAAATGTTCCCGACATTCATTTTTGCACCTTTAGTTATCCACAGCCTTTTCTCAGCCTGTGGTGCATTGTCCTGCATGTCTTTTAGTACTGTTTTGTCTATCATTTGTTGTTCCCCTTCAGTCTGTGCTGAGAATATACCTTTCCCATGCTTCCCTGCTGCAGCTTCTTTTTTTTTTTTTATAGTTTGGAAGAATCAAAGTTGTTGCCTGCATTAATGCTTGTTTTAAGAGCAACAAATCTTTTTTCAGCTCCTGGATTCCAAGTTATTTTGTCAGTCATGGCCATTGGGGTGCCATGAATCAAATCCTGTAAAGCCTGTGTTTTTTCAGCATAGTGTGGAATCCAGGCTCTGCAGTAATTGCAAAGTCCGAGAAATGACTTCATTTGCTTCTTAATTTCTGGTTTAGGAGCTTCAGAAACTGTCCCTTTTCTTGCTTTTTGTATCTGCTTCCCCTCAACAGAAAGTGTGTGTCCCAAATAATTTACTACTTCCCTGACCCACTGCAGCTTATCTGTGTTTACTTTGTTCCCTGTCTGACAGAGATGGTGCAGCAGAGCGAGTGAATCTGCTCTGCATGCTTCCTCGCTTTCAGAAGCTATCAACAGGTCATTAACATAAATTAAGAGTTGACTTTTTTTTTTTTTTTTTTCTCTGGGCAATGTCTAGCTCAGTGGTCAGGATGGCCACAATTCCAACATCCATCTGGACGTTGTGGTTTTTGAGGGGTATAGTTTCGGGGTGGCTGCTCATAGCGACCTCCTCTGCTGCTGTTTTTCCCTCGGCCTCTTGAGGAGCCGCGGAAAAAGACAGAGGTATCTACTTCTCCAAAATCCTCCAGATGAAAAATATCTGATCCTGTTTTTGGTTTTTTAACTACTTTTTCTGCATGACGTGCCCACGTCATCAGCTGTGGGACTGAGGCAGCATCATATTCAACTAGGTGTTTTTTAATCCAGCCCTCAATTTCAGGGCAGAAACTTGACATTAAAGCGTTTTTTAACTGTTGTTGATATACACCCTCTGCTCCTGCGTCATAAGTGATCCCACTGTGAACTTTGAACTCCTTCTCAAACCGCAGACGAAAATCGTCTACGTCTTCTCCAACTTTTTGTTTAATTCCTGACAAATGACTATAATTCGCCCTTTTACGGAAATTTACTCTAACTCTCTCACACAATGGGTCCCATTGTGCTTTAAATGCATCAGAGAGAGCAGGGTTAGCTCCTGGAGGGTATGAAATTGGAACTAACATATTATTATTATTAGTTTCTTTCCCTGTATAATTTCCCCTCACTTTTGCCCAATCTTTTCCTAATGAGGACATGGCTGCTTCTCCTGCTTCCACTCCATTTAGTCTATATGAATGGATTAATCCAGTCATATCTTCTACCCACTTATCGGGGTCCTCTGATGCAGGTGTTATTCCTTCTACCGCCTTTCTGGCCTCTTTCAAGGTCCAGGGTCTAAAAACATAAATATGTGGCGACTGGGCATCTCTAGGATTAGGATTTGGGACCTGGATCATTGGATATTGTTCTGCCCCTTCAGAACTGTACATAACTCGAGGAGTTCTGTACTTTCTCAGATCATATGAATGTCCCAGACCACTTGGACCTGCACTTTCTTCATTATATAATGGGGGTGGAGAGACTGGAAGAGGAGGGTAAATTTTGGTAGGTGTGAGAACTGACACTGGGTCTGTGGTCAGTTTGATACTTGGGGCTCGTGCTGGAGTGAGAGTTGGAGGAGCTGAGGGTGGTGGGGGCTGCATATTTGGAGGAGGGGTTTGAACTGCACTAAATATGGGCTCATTATCTTCTGGTCTTACAAATAAGATAGTGGCTTCCTCACTGGTATTAAAAGGTGCACTCGGCTGTCCATCCACCGAGCTTGGTGGCTCTGAGACAAGGGCAGACGAATCTGCTGCAGCGGTTGGGGGAGGAGCAGTCGGCTGTACCTGCTCTCCCCGTCCCACCGAGGCATTCCGCCTGTCAATATCTACTGGCCTTTTTTCTTTAACCTTTTTAATTTGTTCTTTCCGGTCTATGGCTGCTTTTAACCATAATTTGGCACACTTTAGTTCATCTTCCTTTCTACCTTTTTTTATCCCCTTTTTTCTTGCTACACTACTCTCCAAAATTCCCACAATTGCTTGCCATTGATCAATTTTTAGCTTCCCATCTATTTTATATTTCTTTTTCCATTTTTTCATATGTACAATGCTGCCAGGAAATCTGGACATCATGTACTTTTCATCCCCTTCGGGGCCCTCAATAAGTGAGGAATTACAGGAATTTGTGTTTCCCATTGTTTAAATCTCTTGCTTAAAAATACTAGTATCGCGTGCTCTCTCAGAGAAAGTGCTGTAAGTCAGCGCTCAGTGCCTCCTGAAGAACAGACTTCTACTTGGAGCCGAGCTCCAAGCGGTTCTTCACTTTGGATTCTAACCATTCACACCATTCACTCCTTCATGCACACACAGCAACAAAACAGCAAACAAAACACCAATAGCAGCACAGCAAATAACAAACTTTCTATCTACGTGAGGACTTTCCCTTAAGAGGTGTCCTCTAATTAAGGAGGCTCTAAGAGCCTATCCTTTTGCCTTTAGTTGAAACTCTCTGTCAACTGGGACTCTAACCCTTCATTATTCTTTAGTCAAATTGAAATGTTAATATTTGACAAGGACTCAAACCTGTATTTCTTTAGTCAAATTAATATTTGACAAGGACTCAAACCTGTATTTCTTTAGTCAAATTAATATTTGACAAGGACTCAAACCTGTATTTCTTTAGTCAAATTAATATTTGACAAGGACTCAAACCTATATGACTTAAAATTCACCTACGTTTCTGTAGTTTTCGGGTTGTCCAGTCGGATCTCATCACTCCGCCGTTGGCAGACAAAGTCGGATACGTCGCTGGCCCAGCGAAGAATTTGCTTCCTGGGTTTTCCTTTCCAGGTCCAATTGACTCTGGCCGTGCACGGATTCAACGCGTCTTCCTCTGCCTGACAGCGGGGGAGGTGAGAGATCCCGGGTTTCGGCACCAAATAATGATAGGTATTTTCCTTTCAAACCTAAATAAAAGAAAGAACCACAGACAATGTATATGAATTTTACGTGGAGCTTTTGCAAAAGGGAAGGCTCTATCAAACTTCTCCTCCGATCAGTTCCACAGAGCGTTCTGGGCTGCCCTTACAACGGCTCCTGTTTTTATTGTCAAAGAAGGACAGGCAAGGGGGCAGTCAGGAAAAACAACAGAGGTCGTAAAGCTTCTAACCCAAACATCTAACAACCCAGGTCCAGATGTGATATCTGATCAAAGGTCTGAGCCCGGTTCAAATCTTGGTCAATACTGTCAAGAAAACAAAATACGACTGCTCACAGGTGGTTACTAAATTAGGAGGTGTTCTTGCAAAAGGGTTTAAAGTCTGAGAAACTCAGTGTTATCTATTTCTCGTAAAGTTGAGCAGACAGTAGTGACCTCCAGGTCATTTAAAGAAGAGAACACTTTAAACAGAAAATCACAAAGATCTATAGACTTAATGTGAACTAGAGTAAGAAAATAAAATGATAATACCAAAAAATCTCTAACAGTCTGCATGTTACATTTACAAACAAAACACAGAAATGAATTAATGAACTCATACAAAACAATCTAAAAGACAGCAATGCAGAACCCAAAGCAATCTAAATACCAAAACAGAAATAAGTTAAAGCTTTGTGTTAGAACTAGTAAATCAACCACCCACCAGGAAGCTCATTTAGATTTTTGCTGGGTGGTTCCCGCACTTTTACTGCAAAAAGCTTAAGAAGATACTCAGTACGTTAAGCCTTGTATAAAAATCATCTCATCTAATTTATCTTCAGGCCAAACTAACATCCAAGTATGTGAAATAACAGACAAGACAAGAAGAAGGAAACTGTTGAAGTCAGAATGGGAACATTTAGAAAACATCCATATTTTACCCTCCAATACAGTAGCTTCATGGCTTTGGCAGTGATGTTAGTTTTTTGTGGTTTAGGCTTTGCTAAATGAATGCTTGGTCAACAGTATATTTCTTTGCCCATAAATGTTTGCCTTTTCTTGTTGTCTTTGGATTGTACTTTTGTGTTCAATTGAAAAGGCCTGTAGAGCTTTCCCTCCACTAAAACCAAAAGTAACCATACAGAGCCACTCACTCTATGGTCATAGATGGAAACATTGAACCAGCTCTATCCTTAAAACCTGGCTCATATATCCAGGTTTTCTCCCTTTACAGGAACACACTTTGCACAGTCTTTTGTGCAATGAACAAAAGTCTTTTAGGAGTGTCTCTTTTTAAACAGGCCCATGTAAACTGGCTTGATTGAAACATGGCTGTTATTTACCTATAAATGAGGTTCCACCACAACCTTGTGTAAAGCAGCATCAGACTTTATGTTGTATAACTTGTATCACGCCATGTTTGCTCTCTCATTTCATTCCAACATGATGCCCTGTACTGTATACAAGTGTGTAAAAAGATGAGAAGCTAAAAGTATGGAGGACTAAAACTGACATAATAAGAAATAAAAGCATACATTTATATTTTGTTTTTCCTTGTACTTACACATTTGTTGTCGTCAAGAAATGTATATGTTTTGTTTTTCCTTTATTTTATACATGTTGTTAGAATAATTATCTAAGTTCATTTACTTGTGAGTTTATTTGAAAGGTTATGTTTTCATATTATTATTTGATGTTACTTGACTTCTTTTCTTCTGTGAAATACTATTAACCATTTGTAGGATGTTTGCCTGGAGGCTAGAGACTTTGCACATTCCTGTGGTATCAGCTTCCATCTGTAACTGATTAGTTGTGGTCAGCCATGCCCTTTTAAGGGCATGGCCACAGAAGGTTTCAGAGCACCCTGTAGAAAAAGGTCATTGGTCAAATTCTTTGTGTGACTATGTGAGAAGGCCCAACCTCCTTCCTTGTATTTTCTAATAAAGCCAAATGCAGAGAAAGATCTGGCAGAGTTGATCCCAGACAGTGTTTTACAGCGATTTGTCGCGTCTCGGATCTTCCCTCGTTTCTGCAGAAAAGACAATCACGACTGGTCTGAATCCTTGCTAGATAGGAATTAAAATAAACCTATCACATGTGTTGTTATCAAAAAATGTATATTAATTTTACTTTTCCTTACATGTGTGTTTACATCAAGAAATGTATATATTTTCTTTTTCATTTCCCTTAAACATGCGTTTTTGTCAAGAAAAGTAGATGTTTTGTTTTGTCTTTTCCTTATACAAGCCCTCCTTCTTTTGTCATTGCCTCCTCTCCTTTTTCTGCTTTCCTTGTGCACCTTTATGTTAATGAGGAGATCTGCCTTCTTTGTACAACTCCTACTATTAGCCAATAGAGCTTTGGAACCAACATCACTGCGTAAGACGTTGAGGGGTGTCTACGACGCTCGGTTCCATCTTTATAGGCCACAGACCAAAACAAACTTTATTCCGGTGTTTTTATTGTGTTACCAATCGCAGTGAAGTTGGTTTCAAGTTGGATATTGGATATTCCAATATCTGCAGAGCAAGCGGCGTTTAGCTCCAGGTTGATCCGATTTATGAAAGCTAATTTCGGCTAATTTCTCAAGCTCCCTCCTCAGGCGCTCGGAGGTTCACTTAGGGACTGTCAACAAATTTCCGAACCTGTTGGATCCTGACCAGATGCCCGAGCCACCTCAACTGGCTCCTCTCGATGTGAAGGAGCAGCAGCTCTACTCCGAGTCCCTCCGGATGATCGAGCTTCTCACGCCATCTCTAAGGGAGAGCCCAGACACCCTACGGAGAAAAACCATTTCGGCCGCTTGTATCCGTGACCTCCTCCTTTCGGTCATGATCCAAAGCTCATGACCATAGATGAGGGTGGGAACGTAGATCGACCGGTAAATCGAGAGCTTCGCTTTTTCACTCAGCTCTATTCAATAGAGCTGAGTATATATATAGAGCAATATGAATATTGCTCTATGAGTATTGCTCTATGAACATAGAGCAATACTCTATGTTTTGCTCATAGAGTAAAACATAGAGTTTTACTCTATATTCTATATTCTATACTATATATAGAATATAGTATACTATATTCAATACTATTGAATATAGTATTGCTCTATATTCATAGAGCAATACTATATTCAATAGTTTAAATAATTTTAATATTAAATAATATGTTTTCTTCAATAATTTCCATATTGTGTCCTCCATTAACTACAAATTAGTGTGAAATTGTTGTGCTAAACTGTATATATGAGGCACATGCATTTTTATTCCATTCTAACTCATTTTTTATTTTTGTTATCCATTTTTTAAAAACCTATAAGTTTAAATTTAGCATTTCTCTTCAATAGCTTTTAAGTCATGTGACCCATTAACTCAAAATCAGTGTGAAATTATTCTGCTAGACTGGAAAGTTGGTGTAAACTAATTTTTTTCCCATTTTTGGTGTTTTTACATTTTTTAAAGTATTTTATATTAAAAATATGATTGTGTTTAATAACTCACATGTCATGTGACCCACTAACAGCGAATAAAAAGGATCAAATCAAATTTTTGTACAGTTTAGTAGAACAATTACACACTGATTTTTAGTCAATGGGGCACACAATATTGAAGAAAACATTATATTATTTAATATTAAAATTATTTAAACTATTGAATATGACTTAAAATTTTAATAGAGGTTACTGAACCTCATGAATTACCACATTCTAATTAGGTGAAGCAGAAAACAAGATACCACAATGATACAAAAGGACAACTTAGGAACTGCTAAAACAAGCCATTTAATAATGTTTACATTTATCAAAACATAAAGGTTTGCTAAGAGTTCAGCTGTTCAAGAGGGGAAAACCGAAGTCATCCAAAATGTACTTTAGGTTATTCACATTATTGTGGCAATGAAACGTGTTTCTACTTAAAGGTGTTTAAGTGTTTCTCATCTTTCACAATGATATTGATAGTGAAACAGACCGCAGTAGCTCCTAGCATATGTTTATGGTCTTTTGCAGTAGACAGCTACATAGTGCAGCTGAAACAGTTATTGAATTTTACAGAGTTCAAAGCAAAGTGTTAAGTTTGATGCAGAATAAGAAGGTTTTCTGTAAGCTGTCCCCACAGTCCAATACTTTGAATTGCATCCATTAAAAGCTAACTTATCACTGAGCCATGTCAAATCAGACATGCTACTGATTGCCTCGTTTTAAAGCAAACCACTAAACATAAAGAAAGTACTAGCAGGAGCATGCAGATCTAGCTGTATTTGTGGAGTCAGAGTCGCATCAGTGTTTAGAAACAAATGATAGAAACTTTATAGAATTGAAACTTGTTGTTGCGCAACACCCCCCCCCTCCTTTCTGTCTCTACTCTCTCACTCTCGTACTTCCTCTTCTGAGAGGGGAGATGTGCTACCAGCTCTCCGTCTAACGGGTCCGTTGAGTTTCCTAAATCTGCTGGGATTTACCCTGTCCAGAACTGAAGTAAACTCTGTTTAAGCTGGTTTCGAGAAACGATTCGCCTGGTTATCTGACGGCCTACATCCAGGTGTCCCACCCTTCTTCCCCCTGTGAATTAGCCAGACTGAGCAGCCTACAGCCAACTAGTTTCACAGAGCACACCTGTTAACGGTCGCTCGTTCTCTATTTTGCAACTTGCATTTGTTATTGAACCAGGTAGGTTTTAGTGACTCGGGCGAGTCCCAAGGATGAGGTTTTAAATATGGGCTACCAGCAACCTAAAAACATTTTCCACCTCTTCCTCTCCAGAATCAAACATCACAGCTATTTTACAACCATCAAAGAACTTTAAGGTGACTCATTAACTGAATGTCCACAACATCTTTTAGATTTTCTTTATGCTAAATATTTTATTAGTAAGGCATTTTTGCAAGGGTCAGTACAGCTTAATTCAGTAGCAGAAATAATCAAATAAGTAAAATCAGTCATCTAGTCTATCTTTCCCTACTGCTGATACTGAGAACTAAAAAAGGGAACCTTTGAGAGAGACGGACGGAGTTTGGCGTTTCGAACCCCAGACCTGGCTTGATGATGAAGAAGGTGCTGCAGCAGGAGGAAGATGTTGATCGGCGAAGGCCAGGATCTCTGTAGGTCTGATGAGCCTCCTCTCCGCATGGATGCTGAGGTCACACAGGACTTGGTGCTGGCAGGAAAAAAGGCACCAGTTCTTCTTCCTTGTCTTTGTCTTCATCTTTGTCTTTGGGGTCAGAACCCAGCCGATGAGAGAAGTGCGATTCGAAGCCACAGATTGTGGGCCAGACGGGTTGGTCTCCATGAGCAGGACAGTCTTCGTCTCTGTGGCCCCGGCTCTTCTTCAGCTGCAGAGTTCTTTGTCCATCTCGATCTTGGCTCGAAGCTGCCCGGAGGATCCAACAAAAGGTTCCTCTTTTGCACCCACCTTTTATAGGGTTTATCCACCCCCCTGGTGCGCCTGCTGTCTGCTTAGACAGATGATCTCATATCCATCACTGTCTTACAGACATTTCCTGATGTCTGTGCCAATGTCTCAGGGTTGCTCAACCTCCTGTGTCCCTTGCCTGCACAACCTTTCACCTACTCTCTACCTCCAACATATCAGTGATGTTTAATTGCAGTTTTACAACCTTTTACACCATTTCAAGTTTAATGTCAAAATCACATTTATATCACATTTATTTTCTTTAGCTTCTCTGATTTAGCATTCATTTATAATTTTATAACCATAACTTATATCACATTTATTTTCTTCAGCTTCTCTGATCTATCATTCATTTATGATTTTATAACCATAACTTATTAGTTACTCTTATTATGATCTTAATGTGAGTTATTACAGATGTTTTTCTGAAAAGAAACCAAGAATAATACATGATTCTAATTATTTACTACTAAAGTTACAGTTACTTGTTTTTCTTGTAGTTCCCACAAATATAAGTGTAAGTATTATTACAAGTAAACCAATATTCATATAAGTATTTTACTTTGAATCTTATCCAATTACTAATAATGTTTAGATTTAATTTTTTAAAACTTTCATGCTTTAAAATAAGGAATAGTCTCAGCTATTTTTATAAATCTGCAGGCTGGAAACTTCCTCTTTTTCCAGGAAACCTGCTTTTCCTGTTTAATGACTCTCTCTGACTGACTATGATTTCTTATGATTAGATAGAAAAAAGTAGAATTAAAGCAAAGTTTGCATGAGACAAAACAACACACACAACCAGATTTATTTTATTGACACTTAAGTCTAATGTTGGGCCTTGATGTCACTTGAGTGATTCATTTTAAAGATAACTTTATTTATTATTATTGTTAAACTAAAATCTCCAGCATGGGGAAGTGGGATGAGCTCGGATTTTCTTGACACCCCCTCCACGAGGTCAGACCTTTCACATGCTGGGAGTCCATCACCCTCCTGCAGTTCGCCGTCCTCATCCACTAGAAAGAGAAGAGGTTCGTCTGGGATGTGAAGATGCAGATTCTTCATCCTCAGTTTTACAGAGGGCTCGGTGTAGTCATCAAAACTCCACTTCTCTTGACAAACTCCAGTTGGGACCAACTTTTAATGTGTGTGAGGAAAAATGAATATTCTGGATAACATGTGGGACATGACTGGTTATTTAGTTATCAGACGGTGATAACTAATAATAAGGCTCAACACAAACAAATCATTTAAAACATAACAACAGTATAGAAACAGAGAGGTTGAATAAGCTAACACTAGCAGTCATTTCTGCCTGTGAAAAGATCCTCAGTAGAACAAGTTACACAAGTATGGAAAACTTTTTGTAACCATGTGCCGAGTTAGCTAGTCCTTCAGAAAAGAAATGTAAAGCTATCTGTGTTTTAAGTGGAGTGTTAGTGGAATATTACAGCAACGTTGTAAAACCAAGCTAACGTTATGTTTGAGCAGACAATTGTTCAGAAACTCTGGGTGGATAAATATCTTTATTGCTGCAAGACATAGTTACTATCATGCATTACTGAAAATATGAAATTAAAGTTAATATCTCAAGAGACAAAACTGCTTGAATTTTTTCTGACTTTTAAGTTAGATATGCTTGTGACTATTTTATTGCTATTTTAAACAATTCAATAGAGTGAAATAATGGTGATGATAAAAATGAAAAGTCAATTTTGTCATGATGAGGTGTTTGAAAAGTGGACCCAAATACGTCAAGTAGTAGACAATACTTTTAATGAAAAAAGAAAGACGAATAACAAAAACTTATGGCCTGCATGGTGAATACAAAAGCCAAAACCCAGAACCATCAGCATGATGAGGAGGATAAACTAGGAACCAGAATACACAAAAAGGAAACAAAGAAAATTAAAGCTGCAAGCAGCCTCAAACGGCCCTGCAGCTCAGCGCCGCTCCAGCCTCATAACGACCGCGGGGGTTCCAGCACCTCCAGCCCGCTCGGAAAACCAATCTAACATTAAAAAATAACTAGACTTAAGAAACATAATAAATAACTAAGAATAATTAGAAAAAAAGTAAACATAATAAGGACTAAACAAAGCAAAACAGAAACAAGATTGATCTAATTAAAGAAAGAGAATAATCAATATAGAACAAAATACTGTAGAACACAAAAACAATCCAAGATCCTAAGAAATTTGGAACAAAATAAACTGGTAAAATTTTCTTTTAGAAGCTAGTGGGAGGCAATTGTTTTCTAAGTATACAATTTTTCACACACACGAAGAAAATTGAGTATCTGTTTTCACCGCCCTTGTTTTGAAATAGTATGTGTTTTCCCCTTGTATATTAAAATGTATATTTTGACAGCACTCATTAACTTTTACTTTCCAAAATTAGACAACTGCAGACATAAAGTTTTTTTTTAAATAGTTTGATTATAAACTGTAAGCAAATTTAATAACAGGAAGTTAGTTGTAACTAGTTGTTTCAGTCCTATGATTTCATCTAGAAATCAGAATTTGACCATTGAATAAAACATTTTTGAATTCCTCGTGGAAGGCCTAAAATGCACCATGTCATGTTTAGTTTGAGGCTATCTATGAAAAATGTGACATAATGGTATGATTTCAAATCCTTGCAAGTTGGTCAGTTTTCTTGGGAGACTGATCTCCTAAAGAGAAACAGTCCTATGGCTGTAACTTCACTTATTTGTAGGTTATAATGTTATAATGCTTTTCCCTTGTGTGATACACATATCACATGAGATATATTTGTTGAAAAAAAAGTAATTTAGGCCAAATTTAAGTTAAAATTCCTTATGAAATTGGAGCAATCGTGGTGCTTTACAGTCCAAAATTACACAACAGCAGGCATAAAGTGCTTATAAATTGCAAGCAAATTTAATAACAGGTTGTCAGTAGTGGTTGCAGGGGCGCTGCCAGGAATCTTGGGCCCCATGACAAAAAATTAAATTGGCCCCCAACACGCAGCTGCTGAGCACAATATTTACTGCTCATGAACTTTATATGCAACAGTCCACATACAGTATGCAAGTAGGTTGCTTAAATTTGTTCTATTAGTTTTAGATTACTGAAATGTCTCTCCCCACCAGCAACAGTCATAGGCAACATGCAAAATATACATGAAACAATCCAGACTTCTCAAAAAATGCTTTGTAGTTGCATTTTATTCAAGCTGCAGTATATAACTTTAATAAAAAATATGTTTTCTCAATATTTGTTAAAGCTGTCACCATGTTGTGACAGTTTGTTATGAGACAGATAATCTGTGAAAACAATAAATCTCCTCCACCTGCTCCCTGAATTACTATTGCTAGTAATGCAACGTTCTGGCCAAAACAACCAATCAGAACCAGTAGGAGGGTCTTAGCGCTGTCAATCAACCTCATTCACTCACTGCTAAATGTGCTAATGGTGGAAAAACAACTTATCATTACAGGAAAAATGTCTATCTGCTGTCATTGGTAGCTATGCTAACTAGACTGAGCATTCACAACAGGCTGCGCTAGCTACAGCATAGGGATGAGCAGCCACATGAAATTGTGATTGACAGCACTAAAACTCTCCTGTCTCAGATTAGCTGTTTCTAGATAGTACTGGGAGAAAGCAGAGGACGTAGATTTTTCACAGATTATCTCTCATACCATACTGTCACAACATAATGACAGTTTTAACAAATATGTAAAAAAAAATTATAAAAGTTACATACTGCAGCTTTAATTTCACTTAGGAGAGGACGGGTCAGGGGGGACATGAGTTAGAGCTGCTGCTGACTGACTCATCTGTTGTTAAATGTGGTAAAAGATACAGGGACAAGTTCAATACATGAATATGTTGGTAATTTCTTTCCTTAATTCATAGAATGCTAGTGAAATGGAGGCAAACAGTCTGTAGCTAAGCTAACTATGCTAAATGGTTGATAATCTCACACAGTCTACCCACCTCTCTTGGAGAAAAACTGGGTTACAAATTGACACTTTTATGTTTTTCTCTCTCTGTCTCTATTTTTTGAAAACCTGACTTTATTATTTTTCTTAGCAGCACAGTAACTGCCACAGTCATTCTTGTCTGCTGACTGCTGCTGAACACCGTCACCGTCAAGCTGAGCAGGAACGAACCATTTCATGCAGATCCAGGGGGGTTCAGGACAAATGTGTGCTTTTTGGTCTGGGAGGGGGGACATTTATTTTTTACTGCTAAAATCAATTTTAGAAAACACAGTATAATTAATTTTGTAATTGACAGGGTGCCATTTTTATTTTATTTTTATGAACAACAACAAAAAAATAATAATATATACAGTACAGACCAAAAGTTTGGACACAACTTTTAATTCAATGAGTTTCCTTTATTTTCATGACTATTGACATTGTAGATTCACACTGAAGGCATCAAAACTATGAATAACACATGTGGAAATATGCACTAAACAAAAAAGTGTAAAACATCTGAAAATACCCCTTATATTCTAGTTTCTTCAAAGTAGCAACATTTTGCTGTGATTACTGCTTTGCACACACTCTGCATTTTCTTGATGAGCTTCAAGAGGTCGTCACCTGAAATGGTTTTCACTTCATAGGTCAACCTGCCCTGTCAGGTTAATAAGTGGGATTTATTGCCTTATAAATAGTCATGAAAATAAAGAAAACCCATTGAATTAGAAGGTGGGTCCAAACTTTTGGTATGTACTGTATATTGTGGAGGCTCCCCTGTTGGTCAGGGGCCCTTGGAATTGTCATAAGTTTTCCCCCCTATATGGCGCCCCTGATAGCACATGTATAAAGGAAGGGAATAACAAAACGTATAGATTTCTTAATGACAACAAATGTGTAAGGACAAGGAAAAACTAAATACATATTTATGCTTTTATTTCTTATTATGTCAGTTTTGGGCCTCCATATAAAAGAGAATGAACCCTGTCGTCTCCACCAAAACTTAACAAAATATTAGGTAAACATCTTATAGTGGACGTATTATGTATAATCAACTTTTTTGAGCTTTGCATCTATTATAATGTTTCTCTCTCATCAAAAACATACCTGGAGTATTGCCTTGATTCTAGTGATGGGCCAGACGACACAGAAACCTGCGCCGAACAAACAAAATGAACCCCTGTGTCGGTGCGCGTATCATTTTAAGGAAAACCACGTGACCAACAGTTTCCGTGTCGTTTGGATGTGACTGAGCCAAATTGTGATGAGGGAGAAACTGTTTGTGGGTTTTGTTAATTTTAGTTTAGCTAGTTTTAGTTTATCACTTTATTTTGGTAAATTGTCCACATTAAACACAGGAAACAACAAAAGAAAAAAACAATAATAAACAAACCCACAGTTTACCAAAAAAGGAATAGGCCGAAGCAAAGCTTATTCTTGCCTACCCTGTTTTTATACCTTACAACCTACCAGGATATCTTCACAATACATATATAAATCTACATAACAGCGTAAGATTTGATCATTTTACATTTTAAAGCTCTTTTAAAGTTCACCAAGAAAGGACATAACTTAAAATCATCATTCAATTCATTCCACAGTTTCACGCCAATAACTGAAACACATCTAGACTTTATCTGGCTCTTCTCTTTTGCACATTTAAATATAAACAAACCTCGCAAATTATATTTATTCTCTCTTAGCTTAAATAATTTCTGAATACCAGAAGGAAGACTTTTATTCAATGCTTTATACATTATTTCCAGTATTTTTATATAAACAATATCTTTAAATTCTAATGTATTACTTTGAATAAAGAGTTTATCAGTTGGTTCACGGTATTCCACCTTAATAAGCCTTGTAGCTTTTTTTGCAACTTAACTAATATATCAATGGTTGTTTTACTTGCATTTCCCCAGATTTCTAAGCAATAAGACAAATAAGGCATAACCAAAGAGGAGTACATAATATGCAAGCCTTTAACGTTTATTAAATCTTTTTTTAAACAATGTTCCAATAGTTTTTGCAACTTTATTTCTAATATATTCTATGTGAGGTTTCCAACTAAGTTTATTGTCTATAATAATACCTAAAAATTTTGTCTCAAACTCTTTCGATTTTAACTCCATTTTTGCATAACTTTACATTATTATAGATCTGATTACCAGAGAATACCATGAATTTAGTTTTTCCTTCATTTAACGACAATTTATTGTAATCAAACTATGTTTTCAACTCACTAACTCTTTTTATTATTTCATCCATATTTTTTCCAGAAAAAATTTTTTGTATTGTCAGCAAACATTATAAACTTTAAAATACTGGATACTGCAAAAATATTGTTTAAATAAAGTATAAATAATTTAGGTCCTAGGACTGAGCCTTGAGGAAGACCAGATTTCACTATGTCTGTTTGTGACTTTGTGTTGTTAATTTGTACATATTGTAATCTATTACTCAAGTAACTCTTTAACCACTAATAAGTAACCCCCCATAGGCCATACAGTTCACATTTACCTAATAGTCGTGGATGGTCAATAGTATCAAATGTCTTACATAGGTTAATAAACACACCTACGGTACTAAGCTTCTGGTCAACTGCTGCAGCAATGAGCTCCACAAACTCCATAAAGTTGTGGAGCAGTTGTTCCTGCTGCTCATTCAGTATATTATGTTTATTAAGAAAGGAGTCCAACCTTTTTATGAATAATTTTTCCAACATTTTTTTAAAATTGTGATAGAAATGATATCGGCCTTTAATTTGTTCATATTAGATTGTCTCCACTTTTATGGACTGGAAAAACCTTTGCAATCTTCATTTTGTCAGGAAAGGTTCCAGTTAATAATCTGTTACAAATACAGGTGAGAGATTTAATAATACTATAAATTACCTCTTTCACAATAGCCATATCAATATCATTACAATCTTTGGATTTCTTATTTTTTTAATTTTTTAACTATACCTCACTTTCACTCTCTATTCCCAGGAACATTGTATTAATATTATTAAATTTATAATTATGTTTTCCATTTCTAACTTTTGGCAATTTGTTTACTAAATTAGGACCAATATTAACAAAGTACTTATTAAAAACTTCAACAATATCCTCTTTTTCCACTATAGTGTTGTTGTGTTTAATGCATATTGGGAAATCTCTATCTTTATTGTTTTTTAATAATACTATTAATTATATTCCAAGTACCCTTAATGTCATTGCAGGTTTTTTTTGCAGCAACCTATCATAATAATCCTGCTTTCCTTTCTCAGCACTGATATTAACTTATTTTTATATATTTTTCTTCTTTTTCCTGAGTTGGGCACTTAAGGAAATCCTTACATAACTTGTTTTTCTTTTTACATGCCTTCTCCAAACTCTCTGTCATTCAGGAAGTTAATCTATTTTTGGATGTTTGTTTATATTCTTTAAGGGGACATTAATGATTGTAAATTCTTACAAATATTTCCAAAAACATATTATATGACTTATTAACATCATCAACATAAACATTTAGCTAATTATATTTCAATAATTCTACTTTCATTTCTTCCAGAGCTTCAGGTGATTTTATTCTAACTAAATTAGTCATTTGCTTTATCATATTTAAGTTAAATTGATTACTAATATTCAACATACTAAACATGGCAAATGATCAGTTATATCAGTGACCAACAATCCACTTTTTGTTTTCACATTGAACATATTTATAAAAATCTTATCAATCAATGATGCACTGTCTTTAGTTATTCATGTAGGTTTTAGGATTAACGGATAGAAACCTGAAACAAACATTGTATTTATAAATTCTGTCATTTCAGTTGCTCATTATATTTCAACAAATCAATATTAAAATCTCCACAAATAAAAGTAAACTCTTCATTGTGCCTTTCATACGTCTCTAATATTTTCTTACTAAACTCATCTATGGAAGAGCCAGGAGTTCGATAAACACAACTAGTGAACATTTGCTCCCTCAATTTTAACAGATAAACATTCCATCAAGTTATCAACTGAAAATGTCATTTTAGCAATAACCGTACATCTCAATCCAGACCTAACAAACAGTTTCATCATCACCTCTCCTTTGGTTGAACCTATAAAGACTGAACATTTGATATCCAGACCGTCCAGCAGATCGTTTCTCACAGATTGTTACCACACTAAATTTCTCATCAAATTATTGAAGGTAGCTTTTTATCTGAGAAAAGTTGCTGTGCAGACTCTTACTATTAAAGTGAATTAATGACCTGACATTAATAATGTCTTCAGAATAATATTCACAGTGCTGTTTAGTATAACTGGAATTGGTCTCTGGGTCTATATCAGTTTCTATATCATAAAATGTATGATCTGTAATATCAAAACACTTAAATTATTTGACTCATGACTAAATGATATATTCTTCACTTCAATCAGTATGTTCAAAACCAAAAAAACAGAAATGCAAAAAATCAAAGCATAGAAATCTGTAACTCCAGAAGAATCTAGTCAATGTTCATCTATATTTCTCCAGCTCAACAACATTTCTCATGGTTAGAACCTCAGCTAGGTCAGGAAAACCATTAAGTTTTATCAGTGTCTTACAATTCCTGGTCCATGTTGCCTGTATTTTCTTCTCTTTTTTTCAATATCCTGGCTTGGTAAGCAATCTCTGCATTCTTCTTTGTGAGGTGTTCATTCACAAACACATCTGTTCCCTTTAGTTTTTTTTTTACAATTTTTAGCAGTTCAGTTTTGTGTTTTGTACTCACAAATCGAAGGATGATATTTGTTCTTCTTTTTCTTTTATACAGATTTGTATTTGGTTTTTGTGGCATTGTATAACAAGCAGCAAACGTTTTGCTGTCCACCAAAATCCCTTTGCTGCTGAAGAACTTCAGCATCTTCCCCTTTCTTGTCTTCTGCTGTGGTCCTGCGTATGTGCGGTGCGTTATCTTGAGTCCAGATTTCACCACATCCTCCTTCCTTGCAAACTGTTCCAGGTCCTCCACTCTTTTTCCAACTCTTCTATCTTCTCATCCATTTCTTTAGTAATTGCTTTCTGTAGTTGAATTTCTCCAATCAAACGCATCAAGCTTGTTTGTTGCTTCACCACTTGAATGACAGCTTGAGTTCTTTCGTATCTTTTGTTAAACTTGAAGATATTTTGCTACTTGTCAGCTGCTGAGAATCCTGATAGTTAACGAGGCCTTTGCGGGCTGTTCAAGCACATTTAGTAAAAGTGCTTAACATTGAAAAAAATGGCAGAAATGGTCCTACAAGTCCAAACATTAGTTGAATATCAAAGTGTACAACTTCAACATTTGCTTGGATGTTGAGTTGTATTTCAGATATTCAATGGATTTCACTTAATTGCAGGCCAGATCCACACTGGCCCGATCACACTCTCCCTCCTAGCCAGTGGCCATCTTCAATCTTGTTAAATGGAGGTACTTTGTGTTCAGGATCAACAGAGGAAGAGGAAGTTTTCCCTGTGTGGGATCATTTTGAACTTATAAAAGGTCTGCTCTGCATCCCCAGAACCAGAACCAAACGAGGAAAAGTAGCTTTCAGCATCTATGCACCACAAATTTGGAACAAACTTCCAGAAAACTGTAAAACAGCTGAAACACTGACTTCTTTTAAATCTCGACTAAAAACCCGTTTAGGATTGTATTTGAAATGTAATCAATTACAAATTTATTGATGGAACTTGACTTAATGTTGTGTTTTGATTGTTGATTCTATGTTACATTGTGTTTGTAATGATGTAAAGCACTTTGAAATGCCTTGCTGCTGAAATGTGCTATACAAATAAAATTTGATTGATTGATAAAAGACAATAATTATTCCATTCTCATTTCCACTTTTGATCATTTTTCTTTTGGATTATTCAAATTCCTTTCCATAGGATATTTGAGTTAGTTTACATGGATTAACTTTTATTTATATTATAGGTGAAAAATTTAGGATTTGTTCCCAAGTTTTGTCTTACTGTAACCAGAGCACTTCCACAATGCTGAGGCATCAACGTGCCTGACAGGAAGGGCACAAACGGGTTAACACTCCCTTCTTTATTGAATTAGCCTGCAATGACTTTCTAACTCCAGAAGATGTCACTGTAAGTGACTAAGCAACACAGTCTCAGCACAGTGTCAACACAGTTTGGGAAATGTGTCACACACCCAATGAGGCCTCATCTGCCCATAACTACTCGATTCTTTCATACATGGTGGAGAAATCCTTTCATCTCCATGGCAACCATTCACCTGTGCGAAATGAATGGTTGGACCTAGCTCTGCCTACGAGGCGCGGCTCCTCCTCAGAAACATAAAAGCTTCTGATCTGTCTCACAGAGCAGCCCTCTTCCGTGACTCCCCCACTCAACTCCTTCAGATTATCCAACAGCAAATCTTCGTATAGGAGCTACTTCTCAGTGCAAAGCATTGTTCAAAGGTTGATAGAGGAACGCTGTTATAGTAACTTCCTGAAGGTGGAGTTTCAGAAAGCGCAGGAGTTTTTAAAGAGACAGTGGCCCAATTTCAAGGCATTAAATTACAAAGTCAAATTTATTTTAAGTCATCTTTGATGATGTTGGTTGTTGAAGGTGGACCCAAATGCAGAGAAGAGGAGGCAACTACTGACTTCTTTGATGATTTAATGATGGGCACTTACAAAAATACAAAATCCAAGGTAACAACAAAAATAAATCCAAAAGAACATCAAACCTGGAGGCACAAGGAGAAAACAGGGAAGCACAGAGGACTGAGGTACATGAATATGAGGATCTACTGAGGAATGGAAGTGATTGGGAGGCTAAAATACTGGGAGGTAGATAGCTAAATAACACCCTGGCTTATTAGCTTAATTGATTGCAGGTGAGAGTGATAAGCAGGAGTCAGACTGAGGGGTGGGGAGAAAATGGAACAGAGAAAGTACTAGGATCTAGAGAAGAACATAAGAGAATGATAGAAGTAACAAGTGAGCTAGGAATAAATGTAATATTAAAAAACACTAAGATAGAGACAGTAAAATAACTAGAAAGCGGAACAAACATAAGGGGAAAACTGAGGAAACCCAAAATAGAAATAAGGTTGATCTAAAGCAGGGGTCTCAAACTCCAGTCCTCGAGGGCCGCTGTCCTGCAACTTTTAGATGTGCCTCTGCTGCACCACACCTCAATAGAATAATTAGGTCATTAACAAGATTCTGGAGAACTGATCTACACAAGGAGGAGGTAATTAAAGATGTACCTGTGGCACATCTAAAAACTGCAGGACAGTGGCCCTCGAGGACTGGAGTTTGAAACCCCTGATCTAAAGATAAAAATTAAGGAACACAGAGCTAGAGTAACTAGAACATAGTGGACAGACAGCGGAGCACCTTCTCACATAGGCTGCTCCAGCTCCGCTGTCGTAGGGACAGATACAGGAAATCCTTCCTGCCACATGCCATCTCACTGTACAATAAAAGCTAAATCATTGTTCTGCACTAATCAGTCCAATTTTGCACAATGCACTGTGGCACACTTGCTGTACATATATTTACATATACATTCTGTTCTGCATTTTGAATCCTTGCAAGGATATTGACAGCATGCTTTTTATATTGACAGCATGTCATATTTTATTCTTATTTTATCTTGTCTACATTGCTACTCAGTGGTGGATGTTGTGTCTTGTCTCTATGCTGCTGTAACTGAGAAATAATTTCCCTGCTGGGATGAATAAAGTAATTCTATTCTATTCTATTCTATTCTAAGATCTAAACAAAGAAAGCTGGACAAAAAGACTACAGGGGTGCCCAAAGTCGGTCCTCGAATACCGGCATCCTACACGTTTTAATTCTCTCCCTGGTGGTAGTAACAACCTTTTCAGCATGTCAATGTTATTCTTAGGCCTTCTAACGAGCCATCATTTGATCCAGGTGCGATAAACCAGAACCAAAACATGCAGGATGCCGGCCCTCAAGGACCCACTTTGGGCACCCCTGAACTAAACCATTCATCCATCCATTTTCTAACACCCTTGTCCCTAGTAGGGTCGGGAGGTGCTGGTGCCTATCTCCAGGTCTAACTAAACCTAAGATGACAAAATAAGAAAACTAGAAATACTACGGGGGGACTAGAAGGACTTAAGAAATAACCTAACTAGGGTTACTAAAGGACGATGGCATGGATACAGACATAACAGAACTCAACCTAAAGTAACACTACAGGGGGAAGCTAGAAGGACTTAATAACTTAACTGGAACCACTAAAGAAAGGTAAACTTAAACTCAGACATGCAAGAATAACTGAACCTAGGGCGATGAAATAACTAAGAAACATTTCTAGAAACACTACAAGGAGGTTGAAATAAGGAATAACTAGAAGGATTAAATAAAAATAAACTATAATCACTAAAGAAAGCTTGACATAGATATACAAGAATAACAACCTAAGGTAACTAAAGAATAAACCTAACTAGAAACACTATGAAAGACTGAAAATAAGGAATCAGCTCAAATATAAGCTCAAATAATAAAACTGAAATGACCAGGAAAGGCTAAAGAGAACTAAGACATAATGATAAATAAGATCAAAAGCAAACCCAAAAACCCTGTCCTGACAGATATAAGCAGCATTTTTATAACAACTGAAGGTAACATAGTTACTTGACTGTCTATAAAAATAACATAATATGCCTGAAAAATAAGTAATACCCCTTTAAGGCACCTTACAAAAAAATCAATCCATTCCAAACGTACATTCCAGTTTATTCTACCTATCAAACAATGCAGTCAAGTTCAGTTCATTATTCAAATTAGTTTTAAATGAGAATGAAGGATAAAAAGGCATTGGGGCTGCACATCTGTGTAGCCTGAAGAAATTCACAGGCTACACAAATTGCCCACTGATCTGCGTATTGGTGTATGAATGTGTGTGCAGTTGTGAGTGCGAATGGGCGAAAGTGTCTCTAATGTAAAACCCCCGGGCCGCTTACTGGTACCGGTCTGTGGAGCCGGCCTCACAAGAAATACTTAAATATTTCCGTTTTATGTATTATCTGAGTCTGGAGGAACTTTTATTTTGAAAATCCCTTAACCGGATTCTCTAGGTTACATCTTGCCGCCAACATTGAGCCCATAAGCAGCAAAAAGAGTAGAAGCAGATCAGATTCTTTTGAAAGTTTAGTTGTGACGGTGAAAAGGCCCAGAGAAGAGACAGGAGAATGGATTTATCCCGGTAGGTGATTCCCACATTCCAAGCTCTGCATGATATGGTGACCGGATGCTAATGAGGCAATGAGCCTTCAAACTGCTTCACCACGTAGAGACCATGAGCACCCTGCGCATAAGCAACACTTCGGGTGTCATTGTCGCTCATCACTCCCAGATGGGACCGTCTCATTGCAGAGAAACAACCTCAGGGCTCCCATTAATTAGTCGTTATCATGAGTTAAACTTTTCATGAAAGTAAAATGTTTGTTTTTGTGGCGCATATGTATCTTATTTTGAAGGAATGTGTAAACGTTACCATAGCGACAAGAGTGTTAGGGCAGTGGTCCAGACTAGAGGAGTAGAGCTTGAGTCTTAAGTCTGGTTCACAAGGCACAATTTAAGAATTGTCGGCCGATTTTTCAAACCGCAGAGGTTTGTGGTCACAGAGTTATTGCCAACACAGAGGTAAAAGTACAACAGGTTCGATCGTTCTTGTGTCAATCCACAGGACAGGAGCAACACACCACACACGAACCGATTCCACTCACGAACGTAAAACCCCCAACATACAATACCTGAATATAGACTAAAAAAACACGGATGACGATGTAGAAGCAATAGTGATAGCTTGTGGACTCATTTTAAGCAAGCTAATGTCACCGTCAAGCCTTGACTGAATGAATAGCCTTATCATTGTAACCTATTTATGTCAGGTTAATGATAGATAGCTGAAAACTTACCAGTTTTATCAACTGCAGTACCAGTTTTGCTCCAACTCCTCTCCTTATCATTTCTATTGATATTCCTGCTGAATAAACATTCATCCTGTTTCCACATATCAGCTCCACCAGACTCTCAGTTGCGCCATGTCAGCTGTTTGGGATTCCCTCCGTGCTTACGTTACCGCGCTTTCTGATTGGCTACTTGTCACATTCAATAGGTTGCATAGGGAAAACCCCACAGGCTGCGATAATTGGGCCAAGACAATCCAACATGTTGCATATGCCCTGAGCGGTAAAACATAACGCACCACACACAGCCGGATGATACATCCAACAATCTTAGAACTCAGAACGTTCTAAGATTGTTGTAATAGGAAAATCCAGTGACGGGCAGAGCCTCACCCGCTTCCCTCATCTGCTTCTATAAAATAGAATGAGAATTTATATAGCTATTTTCACCCTGTGGTTTGTACTATAAAGTATTTATTTTTCATTTAGTTTAACCAATTTTGATTTTTTTTTTCAAAGTCGCTTAATTTTTGCTTTCCTATTCAAATGCTCAGAACAGAGGCTCAGCCTCACCTTGGATTGCAGCCTCTCACTAACTGCACTGGCTGCCTTTTGATGGATGGACGTTCTTCCTGTCTGTACATCACTAATAAAATGGTTAAAAAACATTTAATATATGAACTGATTTTCCATAATTTAGCCTATTTATATAATGTACAATGTTTTTTTTGTCACCAACTCTGTGTGTAACATGTTTTGTGTGCTGAGGTGCTATCAGAAACGACAGAGAACAGATTCGAGGTGAGGCAGGCAGTTTTCTTGCCTCATGGCAGGGGGCGCTCATGATCCCAGACATTGGTCTTATGACTCCACTTCTGCAGAGTAAGAGACAGTGAGCTAGTCAATCAGTAAATGAGTGGAGTGCAGCAATAGATTTAATGTTTTCTCCTCTCTTCCAACATCAACATGGATGACTACATTTCTACAGTTTTCTAAAGTTAATTTTCAATTGAAGCAGGAAATCATACTAAAGGAACATCAACACCAGAGCTGACAGGTTTGCTTCAAACTACAAGACAGAAGGCTACCACTCTTTTCAAACTGGGTGATATACAAGAAAAGACAGGCTTTGTGGATGTCCTTCTAGAAACGGCCTTTTCTGCTTTCCTTTCCCTCTTTTCTCAAGGATAAACTTGGCTTTGGCTGATCTTTTTGTGCAGAATGAGCGGTGCACGGACTTCATTTATAAGTAGAAGTAAGACAGCAATAACTTTTTTTGTATTCTAATGAAATGCACGTTTTGTGGGCTACAGTTTGTATGTGTAAAGAATGCAAAAAAGATGCATAACCCACAAACTGCTGTTAGCTTAGCTAATAGCAGCGGTAGCTATAATCTACCACAGCGATCACTTATTAATAATCGCAAAATAAACATTAGGCCTAAAACCATGCTATTGCAACAGACTGAATGTTCTGCTATTTGTGTGGGAAATATTTGAGTGTTTTTTGGTGTTGAATCCTGAAACATAAGATGACGTCAGTTGCTGTGGCAACGAGTCTGCGTGTAGTTTGGCGATAGAGAGGACGAAAAAGTGGTTTTGAGTTGTACTTCAGTTTTTCCCTTTGCTGTTGAGTACAGCACTAAATTAATAATACTTACATTTCAAAGTTTTATTAAGTTAACAGAATTATTCTACCACAACAGCGCGGCTATGGATGGCATGTGAAAGAATTGTCTTTTTGGCCTCCAGCGTTGTGCGCATGCTCAAAATTTCCGTATGTAAACAATAACATGCAGGGGGTCTATATTTGTAAATCTGATTAAGTCAGCGCCTCACCAGCTATGAACCTCACCGTATGTCTCTGGTAAAGTGGGGGCAAAAAATTTAAAATTGTGCCATGTGAACTAAGCTTTAGCAGACACACCAACATGCAGAAGCCTTGTCTGATGGTTCACCTCCTCTCCCCCCTCCATTAGCAGTAAAATTGCTAAGCCTGGACCGGTCCGCGGTGATAAAAAGGTTGGGGTCCACTGGTGTAAAACACTTTGGTGGTCAAAATGACTGGAAAAGCACTAAATAAGTTCAGACCATTTACCATTTGTCAGTAAGGATAATTGGAAAAAAATGCTCTAGTTTACTAATGAGCATAAACATTGGACTGGGGCAATGGAAGAAGGTCATGCGGTCTGATGAGTCCAGATGTAACATATTCCACAGTGATGGGAAGATGTGCATGACCTGGTATACCCATCATGCCTATTGTCTGCCTTATGGTGGTTGTGCTGAGATCTGTGGTTGCTGCTGATCATTCTTCTTCACTGATGGCATGGATATATTCTAAGATGGCAATGCCAGGAAAATATTACAAAAGTGGTTTCAGTAGCATGGGAGCACATCTCATTTCACCAGAGTCTGGAGTTTACCCTGTTAATCTTCAGGAGGTAATAGAAAGGAATTCATGGAGAGGTCTGACTCACCTGCTACTTGCATTTACATTGCAGATGTACAGTATATGTACATTTGAATGCTTACGTATTTTGAAAAGGAAGTACTTCTGTACTTGAGTAAACTTTTCACCGAGCAACTTTTTACTTTTACTTTTAGTTGAGTAAGATTTGACCATTCAACACGTTTACTCAAATGCTAGTGCTGAGTACTTTTCCATCACTGGTTGCATATAGTGAATACCTACTTTTTGCACTACTGATCAAATCTAAAGGTTCTTCAACAAAATGTTAGTGTGTGACATTTTCTTTTGCGGGGCAGTTTGCATTTAAGTTGTCATTCAATCGCTCCAGATAATGATTTACAGTTTGAGGCTTTGCACTTTCTGATGCTAATTTTATCAGTACAGCTTTGTGAGAAAATATTCCATCTATCTGCTACAGAAGAAATGCTAACAAATGCTTAAAACAAAGAGGGAAAACTATGCAATAGCAGAACATTTGAGGAAGCTAGCAAAATAATTAATCTGTGTTATCTTTGAGCTTTATAACAAACAATGAAGTTACACCTTAAATTCAACACAAGCTGCTTTCACCATGGAGATGTAATAATGGGATAACATTTTAGTCTCTTATGGAACTAAGCTAGCCAAGCTCTCGTTAGCTTCTTTAGCCACTGTTTCTGGCTTATCTTTGATCAGATTAACAGCTGACTTCTCAGTAATGTAATTTTTGTCCTTCTGATTGCGCCACACCAGACATCATGCAAATTCCAGCAGGAATAAGTAGTTCCACTTTAATGTTTAGCTAGTTCGTCTCACTGGTTTCTCTGTCACTACAAAATCATGTGTGTAAGAATGTAACCAGGCTTAGTGTGCAATGGGAAACGCATGTAAATTTCCACCTACATATTTCGCAGATTAATAGACATCATGAGTTTTACTTTGAAAGGCAAAGTTCTGTGGTTTGAGTCAGAAAACAAGTCAAAAAGCCTTTCCTGAGTTTGTTGCAGCAGCAGACATAAACCTTTTAGCGAAGCATGCCACCAGCTATTGCAGCCTCTCAACAAAAGCTTGAGATGAGTCATTTGTTTTTACTTTGCTCAAAGTGTTTTCTACAAATCTAAAAAAAGAAAACTCATTTCAGAGGAAAATGCAATAATAAGGTTCATTTTTGCAAAAGAGTGTTATCAAAAATGTATATGTTTTCCAAGAACAAAGTTTTTATTAGATGTACAGTTTAAAGGGTAGACAGCTATATAGGCTGGGTAGAATATTTTGTATGTACTCCACAGATGCAAAAGCTCAAAGTAAAAGAAGAACAACTTTCGTGCCACGAGACCTGCGGCGCTCGGAAGCTCCCGCAACTCAAAATCAAAAACATGGAAACAATGTATCCTTTTTTGAATTCAGACAAGGAGTACAGGCCAAAGGAGTCCAGGTTTTCTTTCATTTTTCCCAATGCTTCCAACCCCTAATCTTGACTGCGGATGCAAATAGTCTAAAAAACATCCCCCCCATATATTTGCATTTAAACAAATAGATAAAAGGTCATTTTGAAAACCTGCCTCCTGATGACTGCAGTGTGAGGTGCCATGTGTCCCTGCCCTCTTTACAGAGTGGTTATAGCTCTCTGAGTGGCACGCCAGTCAGTATGGTGCTGCACTCCTGCACTGAGCCACTGTAGGCAAATACAGCTGAGGGAGAACAGAACAGCTTCTGTGGGTGTGTGTATGAGTGTGTGTGAGTACATGATACACCGTTCGGCTGCATCATGGACACAGGTAAGACTTTTTCATTCATGCATATGCCCATCTTGCTTTTCCTAAAAGAAATGTTATGAATATCAGTGTTGCTATGATGAAATCAAAATTCTCTGCTGTTTTTTGTTGTGCCAGAATGCTGTGATTTTCATTACTGTGTGTGACGGTTAGTACCCCGAAACTTGTTAGATCATGTTTATCTCTGCAGAGAGCGCTTCTTACAACAGGAATATGAGGAAACCTACTCTCAGGAACTATTTATGTCTAATTGCACAAATGTAATTATATGTTGTGATTGTTTTAAAAAAGATTGTAAAACCTTGACTTTCTTTTCATTTAGAATAATACAAAAAAAGGAAATAAATTAAAATCCAGATAAATTTTTTTTTTCATTTTCAAACATCTCTTTGCTGGAGCTTATCTAAAAGATCCATTCAAAAAGCTGGGGTCTTTTACATACAGTTTTTTGCATGCAATTTCCGTTTGCATAATAAAGTTTGCATTTTCATTGAGTTTAGACCTTTGCTTCCCAGGAATGTCCCCAAATCACACCAGCATCAACGTGAGATTTATACCAAATACCAAAAATGACCTGTTTAATAAATATATGGGATTTCTCAGTTCTATCAAAATGCATGCTTTTTCATTAACATGCTTAACATGCATATTTTCTTTTCATTAATTAAAGAAAAACACGCATATTTTATAATGCCCATATCTTTCAACCTTATCTTTCTGACTGGTTGAAATCAAGTGTTTCTCGCTAATTGCTTCATTTTAGTTTCCATTTGCAACGACCAGACCAAGGGCAATTTCCATGACATTTACACATACAATCCCAAAGAGCCATTCACCTATATGCATAAAACTGTGATGTATTCAAATGAACGCACTTTGGTGGGAATGGATGAAAATTTGTATGAAGTTGTGCAGGAGGATGAACATTTTCTAGATGAGATCAAATCTCCTCTCAGTGTCCGTTTTTTTTTTTGTTGTCTCTACTCTTCAGAATATTCGAAAAGAGTGTACCAGGGTGTTCGGGTTAAACACACAGTGAAAGACCTGCTGGCTGAGAAGCGATCCCGGCAGACAAGTGGGCCCAGATATACTGTAAGCACCAACTGTTTTTGCTATTGTACACTCCTGTGCTGTCTGTTCCCCTCATCATCCTTCACCCAAACCAAACACCGTAGCCACAGTTGACATTCTGTTGATGACACAATTACGGCACTGCCTTCAAATATTATCCTCTCCCTGTTTACATTTACTGTTGTTTTGTGCACTAATAAGCCAATGGTTGATCCATTGACCACCTGTACGTGCCTTCCCCCCTCTGTTTCTGCTGCCCTCAAGGCCTCATAAAGACCATCTGTAAATAGTTGAGCACAGTGTGTGTGGATAAAGACAAAGCACAGAGTCCTATCCTAACCTCACAAAAGAACATTGACACAATGCATGCAAAGGCAATGACCGTGATCTTCAAAAAAATAAAAAGCTCCCTGGAGCTGGAGCTCGAGCTGGAGGTGAGGTGGGGTGGAGGTGAGGTGGGGTGGGGTTGGGTTGGGTGGGGTGGGGGGACTGGCAACGCAGGGGATACAGAGAAAAGGCCAATGCAGGAGGTTGCCTATGCAAAGTTTGATCAACACACACCTGCCAGCCGATATTGTCCTCAGTCATGAACGAGCTCCAGACAAACCTCCTATTGTTGTCAAGCACACATGCACACGCACACACACTGCTAAAACACACACACACACTAGCTTGAACATACAGACAAATTTGGCTGTGTCGTAGATGCCTGCATGCACAAGCAAGACTGGCTTTTCATTACCACAAACTGCCTGTCAAAAGGCTTTTATGGGACAGTATTCACTCATTGGTTTCTGTCTAATGGTGGCATGTCCACTCTATAGATATGCAGACTGCTTACCGCTCAGCCAGTTAGGAGATAGCATGGGATACAATAAGACAAAAAACCTGTAGGAGAAAACATACCTTCACTTTTTGCTCTGGAAATTTCTGCAGAGGTTCATAACTTCAGTGGATGACAGTTGTGGGTAGTTGGGAGTTCTCCATGGAGAACACACAACAAAGTCAGCTGTACCAGAGCATCTTTGTTCAAGCCTGGCTAAGACCAAAAACTTCGGCTATCTCCAGTTCCAAATAGTCATAGAGGCTTATGGGAACATTATTTTATGAACTTCCATATAAAAAACCAACCAATGCTAAGTTGGCAACAGTTCAAAGGTATTCAAATGAATCTGTCTGATACTTTTGAGAGCAGACTTCTTTTAAGATGGTAGAAGTTCTTCTAAATCTTGCCCACAATCAGAAGAGCCAATATCTTTAAGCTTCATCACCAACTAATCCAGACTCATAATAAGATAAAGAGATGGATAAAGATAGAGTGTTATTTACTGGAGGATTACAAAACTACTCAAAATCCTTTAAATGAAAAATCCCAAGATATCCAAGAAGAGTTAAATATTTACACATGAAGTGAACATTAGCAGATATGTGTTCCTCATGAACATTTTTGTGCACTCTCAGCCACTGTATGTGTAAAAAAAATAAAAATAAATCCACACAGTTATCGTAATGAGATGAGCAGATATGCTAATTCCTTTATTTTCTTGACATGTAACAATATTTGTAATGAGCATAAAGGAAGCATTAGCCTTTTGTAGTGATCATACATTTGTTAGACATGGAAACTTTTATTTTTTTCTACTTTTAATTGGGAGCCACTGAGCTTGATGTGAATTATGTCATTCAGACCAGTGAGGTTGGAAGGATGCAGTTCTTCCTGTACAAAACATGGTGATTAAAAACCTGTTCTGCTTTGCATATGGTTTTATGAAAAAGAAAATGCAGCCGCTTTAAATTCTGGCTCATATTTTACAAATTTATTATTTTAATGGACAGGTGTAGCGTTTCCATTTTTGTTTTATGAGTGATAACAAAATAGGATCCACTGGGTGTGGGGGGGTGTACACTATTTCTGTTTCTGTGTTGAAAGCTGAACTCCATGTTCATGAGATTCCAGCCCAGGGCCAAACACCACAAAACAGCAGGCTAGACGCTTCATTCAGAGGGTCAGTGAGTTTACGTCTGTTGCTGCAGAATGTTTTCAGTTTGCTGAAGGCAGCAACAGCAATCTTAAACAGCTATCAGATTGCCAGCTTCAGAAATATTAATATGCAAATCTACTAGGCAGCAAATCCAACTTTTTTTTACTTAATTCAGTTCTGCATTAGGAAAAGTTAATTTGAGTAAAATTTAAACAAAAAAAACAGCATACATCCACTATTTATTTGGTAAAGACTTGTTTATATTTCCTATTTCAATCCTTGTTCTTAGTCCTGAGCTTTTTACTCCACATTTATATGGCTGCAAGATAAACAAAACTTCTTTAACAACTTCAATCAATAAATCAATCAATCAATCAATCAATCAATCAAATTGTATTTGTATAGCACATTTCAGCAGCAAAGCATTTCAAAGTGCTTTACATCATATCAAACACAGAAACACAATGCAAGATAGAATCAACAATCAAAACACAACATTAAGTCAAGTTCCATCATTAAATTTGTAATTGATTACGTTTGAAATACAATCCTAAACAGGTGGCTTTTTAGTTGAGATTTAAAAGAAGTCAGTGTTTCAGCTGTTTTACAGTTTTCTGGAAGTTTGTTCCAAACTTGTGGTGCATAGATGCTGAAAGCTGCTTCTCCTCGTTTGGTTCTGGTTCTGGGGATGCAGAGCAGAACCAGAACCAAAACCTGAGAGGTCTGGAAGGTTGATACAATAAAAGCAGATCTTTAATGTATTGTGGTGCTGAGCCGTTCAGTGATTTATAAACTAACAACAGTATTTTAAAGTCTATTCTTTGAGCTACAGGGAGCCAGTGGAGGGACTTTAAAACTGGTGTTATGTGCTCTGTCTTCCTGGTTTTAGTCAGAACGCGAGCAGCAGCGTTCTGGATCAGCTGCAGCTGTTTGATTGATTTGTTGGACAGACCTGTGAAGACGCCGTTGCAATAATTAATACGACTGAAGATGAAGGCATGGATGAGTTTCTCTAGATCTGGCTGAGACATTAGTCCTTTAATCCTGGAAATGTTCTTCAGGTGATAGAAGGCCGACTTTGTAACTGTCTTTATGTGGCTCTGGAGGTTCAGGTCAGAGTCCATCACTACTCCACTCCACTTCAACATTTAAAGCTACTGGCCACTAAAATTATACAGTTACACACTTTTTAAAAAATGATTATGATGTTTTGTGAAATTAGTAGAAGTTAATCTATTATGGTTTTGGTTAGCTGTTTGTTCTTTAGCTGTAGATATTTACTCATTGTTCTTGTCATATATTTTGTATTAATGAAATGAGAAGCAAGTCAACATACATAATTGACATCAATCAAATGTTTAAGACAACCACTGACAGCCACTCAGGGGCGCTGTATAGAGGAGAAAAGTTCTGACAATTCTAAGGGTCCCTGACCAACAGGGAGCCCTCCACAATTTTTCTTTTCTTTTGTTTTGTTTGTTTTTTTTGTTCATAAAAATCTAAAAGAAAATGGCGCCCTGTCAATTACAAAATTAATTATACTGTGTTTTCTAAAATTGATTTTAGCAGTAAAAAATAAATGTCCCCCCTCCCAGACCAAAAAGCACACATTTGTCCTGAACCCCCCTGGATCTGCATGAAATGGTTCGTTCCTGCTCAGCTTGACGGTGACGGTGTTCAGCAGCAGTCAGCAGACAAGAATGACTGTGGCAGTTACTGTGCTGCTAAGAAAAATAATAAAGTCAGGTTTTCAAAAAATAGAGACAGAGAGAGAAAAACATAAAAGTGTCAATTTGTAACCCAGTTTTTCTCCAAGAGAGGTGGGTAGACTGTGTGAGATTATCAACCATTTAGCATAGTTAGCTTAGCTACAGACTGTTTGCCTCCATTTCACTAGCATTCTATGAATTAAGGAAAGAAATTACCAACATATTCATGTATTGAACTTGTCCCTGTATCTTTTACCACATTTAACAACAGATGAGTCAGTCAGCAGCAGCTCTAACTCATGTCCCCCCTGACCCGTCCTCTCCTAAGTGAAATTAAAGCTGCAGTATGTAACTTTTATAATTTTTTTTTACATATTTGTTAAAACTGTCATTATGTTGTGACAGTATGGTATGAGAGATAATCTGTGAAAAATCTACGTCCTCTGCTTTCTCCCAGTACTATCTAGAAACAGCTAATCTGAGACAGGAGAGTTTTAGTGCTGTCAATCACAATTTCATGTGGCTGCTCATCCCTATGCTGTAGCTAGCGCAGCCTGTTGTGAATGCTCAGTCTAGTTAGCATAGCTACCAATGACAGCAGATAGACATTTTTCCTGTAATGATAAGTTGTTTTTCCACCATTAGCACATTTAGCAGTGAGTGAATGAGGTTGATTGACAGCGCTAAGACCCTCCTACTGGTTCTGATTGGTTGTTTTGGCCAGAACGTTGCATTACTAGCAATAGTAATTCAGGGAGCAGGTGGAGGAGATTTATTGTTTTCACAGATTATCTGTCTCATAACAAACTGTCACAACATGGTGACAGCTTTAACAAATATTGAGAAAACATATTTTTTATTAAAGTTATATACTGCAGCTTGAATAAAATGCAACTACAAAGCATTTTTTGAGAAGTCTGGATTGTTTCATGTATATTTTGCATGTTGCCTATGACTGTTGCTGGTGGGGAGAGACATTTCAGTAATCTAAAACTAATAGAACAAATTTAAGCAACCTACTTGCATACTGTATGTGGACTGTTGCATATAAAGTTCATGAGCAGTAAATATTGTGCTCAGCAGCTGCGTGTTGGGGGCCAATTTAATTTTTTGTCATGGGGCCCAAGATTCCTGGCAGCGCCCCTGCAACCACTACTGACAACCTGTTATTAAATTTGCTTGCAATTTATAAGCACTTTATGCCTGCTGTTGTGTAATTTTGGACTGTAAAGCACCACGATTGCTCCAATTTCATAAGGAATTTTAACTTAAATTTGGCCTAAATTACTTTTTTTTCAACAAATATATCTCATGTGATATGTGTATCACACAAGGGAAAAGCATTATAACATTATAACCTACAAATAAGTGAAGTTACAGCCATAGGACTGTTTCTCTTTAGGAGATCAGTCTCCCAAGAAAACTGACCAACTTGCAAGGATTTGAAATCATACCATTATGTCACATTTTTCATAGATAGCCTCAAACTAAACATGACATGGTGCATTTTAGGCCTTCCACGAGGAATTCAAAAATGTTTTATTCAATGGTCAAATTCTGATTTCTAGATGAAATCATAGGACTGAAACAACTAGTTACAACTAACTTCCTGTTATTAAATTTGCTTACAGTTTATAATCAAACTATTTAAAAAAAAACTTTATGTCTGCAGTTGTCTAATTTTGGAAAGTAAAAGTTAATGAGTGCTGTCAAAATATACATTTTAATATACAAGGGGAAAACACATACTATTTCAAAACAAGGGCGGTGAAAACAGATACTCAATTTTCTTCGTGTGTGTGAAAAATTGTATACTTAGAAAACAATTGCCTCCCACTAGCTTCTAAAAGAAAATTTTACCAGTTTATTTTGTTCCAAATTTCTTAGGATCTTGGATTGTTTTTGTGTTCTACAGTATTTTGTTCTATATTGATTATTCTCTTTCTTTAATTAGATCAATCTTGTTTCTGTTTTGCTTTGTTTAGTCCTTATTATGTTTACTTTTTTTCTAATTATTCTTAGTTATTTATTATGTTTCTTAAGTCTAGTTATTTTTTAATGTTAGATTGGTTTTCCGAGCGGGCTGGAGGTGCTGGAACCCCCGCGGTCGTTATGAGGCTGGAGCGGCGCTGAGCTGCAGGGCCGTTTGAGGCTGCTTGCAGCTTTAATTTTCTTTGTTTCCTTTTTGTGTATTCTGGTTCCTAGTTTATCCTCCTCATCATGCTGATGGTTCTGGGTTTTGGCTTTTGTATTCACCATGCAGGCCATAAGTTTTTGTTATTCGTCTTTCTTTTTTCATTAAAAGTATTGTCTACTACTTGACGTATTTGGGTCCACTTTTCAAACACCTCATCATGACAAAATTGACTTTTCATTTTTATCATCACCATTATTTCACTCTATTGAATTGTTTAAAATAGCAATAAAATAGTCACAAGCATATCTAACTTAAAAGTCAGAAAAAATTCAAGCAGTTTTGTCTCTTGAGATATTAACTTTAATTTCATATTTTCAGTAATGCATGATAGTAACTATGTCTTGCAGCAATAAAGATATTTATCCACCCAGAGTTTCTGAACAATTGTCTGCTCAAACATAACGTTAGCTTGGTTTTACAACGTTGCTGTAATATTCCACTAACACTCCACTTAAAACACAGATAGCTTTACATTTCTTTTCTGAAGGACTAGCTAACTCGGCACATGGTTACAAAAAGTTTTCCATACTTGTGTAACTTGTTCTACTGAGGATCTTTTCACAGGCAGAAATGACTGCTAGTGTTAGCTTATTCAACCTCTCTGTTTCTATACTGTTGTTATGTTTTAAATGATTTGTTTGTGTTGAGCCTTATTATTAGTTATCACCGTCTGATAACTAAATAACCAGTCATGTCCCACATGTTATCCAGAATATTCATTTTTCCTCACACACATTAAAAGTTGGTCCCAACTGGAGTTTCAATTCTATAAAGTTTCTATCATTTGTTTCTAAACACTGATGCGACTCTGACTCCACAAATACAGCTAGATCTGCATGCTCCTGCTAGTACTTTCTTTATGTTTAGTGGTTTGCTTTAAAACGAGGCAATCAGTAGCATGTCTGATTTGACATGGCTCAGTGATAAGTTAGCTTTTAATGGATGCAATTCAAAGTATTGGACTGTGGGGACAGCTTACAGAAAACCTTCTTATTCTGCATCAAACTTAACACTTTGCTTTGAACTCTGTAAAATTCAATAACTGTTTCAGCTGCACTATGTAGCTGTCTACTGCAAAAGACCATAAACATATGCTAGGAGCTACTGCGGTCTGTTTCACTATCAATATCATTGTGAAAGATGAGAAACACTTAAACACCTTTAAGTAGAAACACGTTTCATTGCCACAATAATGTGAATAACCTAAAGTACATTTTGGATGACTTCGGTTTTCCCCTCTTGAACAGCTGAACTCTTAGCAAACCTTTATGTTTTGATAAATGTAAACATTATTAAATGGCTTGTTTTAGCAGTTCCTAAGTTGTCCTTTTGTATCATTGTGGTATCTTGTTTTCTGCTTCACCTAATTAGAAGAGTTAGATTAGATTTATCTATTTGTCGACTGCTCAAAAGGTTATTGTGAAAAAATTCTAAGTTTCTTTAACAAACACGTAGTGGCAGTGGACAGTTGATTGTTTTAATGTTCCAGGATGAATGTAGCGACAGAGCAGAAGAGAACTGTCTTTTAACTTGAGTTTGAAAAGACAGACCAGAAACACAAAAACACAGATACACTGAACCACTAGTACTTTAAATATTAAAGAAAATTTAGAGCATTAATGGCAGCAGTGGCCCTTTCATCTGGGAGACAAACAAACATGGAAGCACTGAACCAGTTCTTAAATCTAAAGGATAAAACTGACTTATGCAAACTATATTTGATTTCTAAATCTGAATCTAAATTTGCTGCAATTATGTGATCTTTCCTTAAAACACCTTGAGTAGTAGAATTGTCAGTTTTGGATATGGCAGAAGTTGGTAATAAAAGGGATCAGACATTTTTGTCAAGTATCTGATGGTTTATGATGACTGGTTTATAATTACTTCAATGTCACCTCTTACATATGTCTGTCTTGTGTAAGACTTTAGATAAATACAGTAGTCTCACTTTGAGACTGTTTTGGTAAATTTTATTGGAGGAACCTTGTGTTATATTGTTATTTTTGAAAACAAAATCTAATATGTAATCTTATTTAAACCACAAACATATGTTATTTACAATTTTGGAAGCACTTTATGTGCTTGTCAATGCAGTATTTACATGTATGGTTGTGAATAATGACCACAGGCACATAGTAACGATAGCCGTTCCCTTCCTATGTTAACCAATGCCAGGTTTTATCTCGGAGAATAAAAAGGCCATTGAGAGAGTAAAGCTAGCTCTGACCACAGTAATCCAGCTCATGCTGGAACATGAACCGGGACAGCAGGAGTAAAAACATCTCACATCGTCCCACTTTAGCAGCTTTCTCCAATCTGACAATTTGCATCCAGCTGCACTTAGACATTCTGCTTTAGCACTACAAGTATGAGCTCAATAAAAACTGGATTCAGGAAATTTTACATTTACAATTTAAAACATTAGCAGTGTTGGCAAAAGTTAGCTAGCCAGTAAGAATTTCCCAGTGTGTGATTTGTCTTCACTTAAAAAAATGTAAATGCAGAGTACTTATTAGAATGATTTCCATATGTTGAGGTACTGAAACATCACAAACGGATAAATTAAAAGAGGTAATGGAATAACTTTAAAGTGAACTTTTATGAAATATTGATTTCAAAATTGTATTTTGAAATGTAGCTAAATTTATTTGTCTCTGACTTGTGTCATATCCTGTTTTGAATAATAAGAAAGATTTTTTTCTTTTTGGAAACCAGGATAAGTCCCTCCCACACTTCCACCCCCAACCATCACCCCCCCCCCCCCCCTCCTCCACCCTCACCCCGACTGAAACACATTATCTGACTGAGCTTGAGCTGATTTCCATACGCAGCCTTCAGAGATGCAGTGAGCCGTACCTGGGCCACATGAGGAAGTCTTGGCGCTGGCAAATCGCATTCAAATTCTGCCCCCAAAATTTGCGTGTGCCCTAGCCAACATGGGCTTAATATCAACTCTTTCATGTTAGCACTATGCAAAACAGGAGGCTCTGTCATTTTCTGTCCTGTGCGAGCGGCCCAGAGTGTCTGCATGTCTTTAGCTCTGCATGAGTGGGACTGCCAAGAAATAGAAACTCTACAAATGATCAGTCCTTTTTGGTTAGAAAATGAAAAAAAAAAATAGTAAATGTAAGAAAACATACTTCAGTCTTTTTCTTAGCATGTACCAACCACATTGAAAACATTTTTATTCTGTTTGGGTTGTAACTATTTTTCATAGTGTCAAGCCTCTATTGAAAAAAAAAATCTGGGTACCCACCTTATTTCTAGCCGCTATGAGGCTTTGCATGATTTATGGGCTCAATTTCCGCTGCAAACCGGAACCACCATTTGTTTACATGTTAGCAACTCGCTAACTGACTTTCCACAGAGGTTTTAGGCTATGAAATATTTGAGAACAGCAGCTATCACAGCTTACATGCGGCAGTATTGTTTTACCGCTACCTACAGCTAATGCGGGCAGGGATGGCGAAGAAGCGGCTGAAACAACCCGCACTAGCATAGTTAGCTACTTCATTGACTCAGTTGCTTCGGAGATGCAGATTTTCTTCCGTTGGCTTTTTGTCCACACAATGAAACGAGCACACATGAAGCATTCTGGGTTCTCTCTTCAAGTTTAGAAGTTTTAGCCAAATTCGTTTTGTTTCTTTATCTGTCGGTAGGTGATGAAAACTACCACTTATCACAGAAACTTGCCTTTTTGTTTCAGAAGCGCGTTCACAACACACCTGTTGCTGCAGCCACAAACTAAACTTTGTCTGATTATAATTTCAGCACAACAGTTACTGAGCTCCGCAAGGGCAGATACTTTCCAGTTGCAAGTTGCTCTCTATAACAGGTTAATGTGTGATTCGGTTCGTTCTACTCCAGTGGGAAGATTCTCGCAGCAGCTGCGGTCATTTCTCCGCTTATTTGCAACGGAGAACCTCGAGGTTCTGGTTGTTATGGACTAAATAAACCAAGATATTTTATTTTGCCTTAGAAAAATGTATTGCTGGCCTAAACATAATGATAAAGACTCAGATCATGAACCTTATTATTTTTTTAAATTCAAACGAAAAATCAAATTCACATCACACCAAGCTAATATTATGCAGTTCTGGTGTTTTACACTGTCGGCACAAACCTGCAGCTCAGATCTCTGAGCAGCTTCTCTGCTTTTCTCTTCTCTATTACTGTCAGTTCTTCAGAGAAACAAGCTGCTAATTCACGGTCATTCAGTAACAAAACGTAATGATCGTGTTCCTGTCGCGCCCCGTGATTAAACTCACAATTACTATCCTCTGTGCTGAGCAGCTCTCTGATAGCATATGGTGTGTCCATAAACAAGTTTTACTAAATATGGCACAATAACCGAAAAAGATGTAACTTCTATCATAAATATAAACTAGCAAAAAAACCCACCTACAAATTACAGTGAAATACTGCTACTTCCGGTAAGTAAGATCCTTAATCGTTTCCCCAGTTTCCTCCAGTAAGCCTAATAATCTAAAAATCATTTTAAACACAGGTGTGATAAAAATGGATTATTTGAGATTCTCATGCATAGTTCAAATACTGGAGGGTTTCCTCCAGAAAACCTGCGCTAGTGCAGCCCACCAGCAGCCCAGCATGCTACTACTTTTATGTTTAAAACGTTAATAGTTACAAAAATCTGATGTACAGGCATCATAAATAAGACTGGTGTGAAAACCAACAAACAGGTGCATGGACGGTACAATTCGTGCTAACTCTCACTTCCACTTGAATCAGTCAACTATAAACCTAGCTCTTTACTGTCACTGTTGCTAGTATATTAAAAACCCATTGTAAAATAAACAGAGAATGCTTAGCCTGGGGATGGGGTGGCAAGTAAAGCCTGGTTTATAATAAACTCGGAGAAACCCTGAATTAAAGCGCTACTTCTTCCTCACAGGGAGGATCGACTACTCCACCTTCGTTTGTCCAGATGCCAGGTATGTCTCAAAGTAGCATAGATCTTCAACAATAAATCTCTAGATTTCTACCGGTTCCAAAGTTTTGGCTCCAACAATCCCAGCACATTATTTTTGCATATCATATGACAAATGTTTTCTTACAGGATCACACATGCTGCCCAGCTACTACAGCATGAGACGTCCCTTCATATCCGATGCAGACTTTTGCACATCCACCAAGCAGTTTCCTTCCGATGTCTATTCTTCCACACAACCCTCCTCTATGAGCAGCTACTCCTCTCTCATCGACAGCTACTACCCAGAAACCTTTGGTGACTACCGTAGCGCAGCCACCTTCTCCGGCTCTGGCAGCTCCTTCCTGCCCTCATCAACCATTTCCTCCCTGTTGCCAACTTTCAACGGAGATTCACCGCATTTATTTCTGGTAGGATTCTGAGCACTTTGCAAAGTTTTTATATCCCTTGAACTTTTGCTGACAAGGTGATACATATTTGTATATAATTATGAAGTGGAAAGAAAATGCTACATGGTTTAAATTTTCTTGCGCACCCACAATTTTGTTTTCGTTCATAGAGTGTCAATTCGAGAATGGTACAACTGTGGCTCCCATCAAAGATAAGATTTATTTGTCATTGTCATCAACAGATTACAACGAGATTGAGATTGAGCGTCTGATGCTTCACACTTCTTGAATTTTCTTTAGAGCCTGATTTTTTTTATGATGAATAAATTCTTCTAAAACCGCAAACACAAAAGCATTTATGTGTTGCTCACCACTTTTATTTTGTTTGCCATTTAATTTGATTGTGAGCAGCTGCAGACCAAAAGCATTCAAACACTTTTGCTTGAAAAATGTTTTGATTCCAAGCCAAAATAGGAAACAATCGACTCAAAAGAACTGCCTGCCTTTGTTTTAAGGCAAACCTGCAAGATCTCAGGTTTACAATAATTTACTGATCCAGGTTCTGTGATACTCAGACTGCTTTGCTTGCATTAAAAATATACAATGTTGAATTTTTGAAGCAGAGTACTTTTACCTTGTTGATGTTGACCCACATGATAAAATGTTTTGATCTGGTTTAGATCAAAGCATATTTTTGTGTTTGAATGTCCTAGTCAAAGTCAAGGCTTAAATTTATTTGAGATTATGCGGGAAAATGATCTTCATTGATGCTCTCCATCCAATCTGACTAAGCTTGTTCTGTCTGATAATACCCCAAAACACCTAAAACTAAACATAGTTTGACAGAGAGGCATTCCACACTTTTCAGTTTCTAGACACTTCCTTTCCCTTGAGACCAACTTTGGTTTTTGTTGGTCTCAATAAAAGTATGTTGTTGTTTCAGCATGACAAAATATGAAGAAATCTCTTGGATAAAATACTTTACAAAGAACCAATCTTGATTTTGCTCCACTAATTTAATCTAGTGGACAAACAGCTCTGATAATCTGTTGAACATGCTAACAGTATAAACATAAAATTAACTTGCTTTTATGATAATCTTTTATAGCAAAAAATTATTAATTTTACATGAAGGTAAATTATTTTAACATCTGGGCATGCTATGCTAAATGGAGTAGTTGAAAAAATCAAATACAAAGAGTTTTTTTTACAATTCCACTGCAGAGAACAGATGTGTGGATTAAGACAAAAGCTTTAATTTGTAATTCTCTGTCTCTCAGTTATTACTCATCACATCATTTTCAATCATGCATCAATGGTAATTTTCTGGTTTTGGTGGCAGGTACTTCCCTCTCTTCCCTAGCAACAGAATATTCAACATAATACAACACTGTGTGGTGACTGTAGGAGATTTATCATCTGCACATGTCTACACCCACTTTCTCACCTGGAATGGATACAAGCTCTGTGCAAGAGGGAAGTATGGGAAAAATGTTTTAGTGAAGGTCCTGGATGGAAAGTGTTTTCAGTTTGGATCTTTAAAAGCAATCCCTGCTAAAGTTATCTGTGAAACCTGCTGCTGGTTCACACACCTTACAAAATAAAAGATTTTACACAACAGCTATTTGCTGATTTGGGCTTTAGAAAATTAGTATAATTCAACAACCACTGTTACACATGGGATTGGTGTGGTCATGTAAAATTAAGCTTACTGAAAATTTCAAAGTAAAAGCCTCATTGGGGCGTGCTGTGGTGGCGCAGGGGGTTAGCACGCCCCACGTTTGGAGGCCTTAGTCCTCGATGCGGACGTCGCGGGCTCGACTCCCAGTCCCGACGACCTTTACCGCATGTCTTCCCCCCTCTCCTCACCCTCCTTCCTGTCTGCCTACTGTAGTAGAAAAAAAAAAAAAACGTGCCACTAGCACCGCAAAAACTCTTCGGAGAAAAAAAAAAAGCCTCATTGTTCCTTTCATACTGTCTCCATATTAAGGTGATAAAAGATCAGTGGGATATTGGCTCAAGACAAAGATTCCATGATTGTCAATGCACACTTTGAAGCAAAATAAGGCCCACACATACCCTACAAAACAAAACCATTCATGTTTTACACATCAGCAGTTGCATATTTGGCCATTATAACATTTGTATAACAAAACTACTGTTACGCATGATTGGAGTGGCCTTTTAAAATCAAGCTTACTGAAATTTTCAAAATGAATGCCTCAGTATTCCTTGACTACTCTATGTACATGTATTTTAACCTGAGGAAAGAATACACTGGGATATTGCCTTAACACATAGGCTTCATGCTTGTGCTCCAACACATTCTAATAGTATCATCAGCATGCTAGGGATAGTCACACATACTAAATGTAGCATTTAAGGTAGTCTTAAAGCATGATGTTGAAGCTATTCATCTAACTCAAAATGCTCCATTTAAAGCACAACATTGCTGGAAAAAGGAACAGTACTGCCTCGGCAGGTAGTACAGAGGGATATTTACCAGGGTATTTCTACCCTGGTAAACATGGAGGAGTTGCGTGGGATAATAATAATTGGCCCCAGAAAACTAGACTGGTTCCTGTAAAAGGTGGAAATGCTCCTTGTGACTGTCATTTCCATTTAAAGGCTGAAAAGTTTTATAGTTTCAATCAGAAATTGGAATATTGGAATTCTGACTTGGAAAGTTGGAGCTTCCTCACAAACTCCAAATTCAGAAGTCCAAAATGGCTGCCAACTGTTATAGGGCAGGTATGGTTTGGCCCCTTTAACATCATTACAGGTTTTGGGATTTACATGCGTTTACACATCATTACTGAATGATCCACACATGGAAGGAGGCGAGAGGTAAGAGGGTTGTGGGTTAAATCAATGCACCAATGTACCAGTGGTTTGGTTTTACACTGGAGTGTCAAACAGGCCACTGTTCAACCCCTCACCTGTGGTGGCTTTGCACCAAGAACCACTGAAGGAAAACATTGAAGGATGCAAAATAAAGACCCTCTGAAGAAGACACTGAGCACAACTTCCTTCTTCACCAAATATAAACAACATAGTGGTTGTAGGATTTATATTTTGTCTTCGATGAGTCTAGCGCTAGTGCTAGACTAATGTTTGTTTTGGTTGCATTTATCCAGAATGTCCTGGATAGGTTTGCTTCCTGCTTTTGGGGTGGTCTCTGGTCTGCTTGGCGTTGACATATGCATTCGAACCACATCAGAGTTTACTTCCAACTAAAACGAGACGGGTTTGTAGGCAGACCAGAGTTCACCTTTTTGGTCTCAGTTGCACCTTCACATCTCCTCAAAACAATCAGACTGTTTGATTAAAGCAGACTAAACCATGGTAATGTGAACGCACCTGTAATCACTATGACGAGTATGGGACACAAAACCATTTTGCAAAATGTGTTTGAGATCAGAGAGCAGAGACTTTAAATGTAGCTTTTGTCTGATCTGAGAAGGTCAGCCAAATCTGATGCTGATGACAGAACACAGCAGCTGTGGTTGCTACATGCAACTTGCAGTGCTATATGGAGGGTTACATGGAGAAAAGCTATTACTCAGGTGAAAGTTGCATGTTAGCCACGCCAAAACACTTCTGCAAACTTAGATGCAACTCTGAAATTCCTAAAGACCTGTACTCTATGCAGATCAACTTGTATGATGGGAAACAATGTAATCAATAATTGGTAGTTGCATGTTTTTTGCTAACTATGATCTGAAAGAGGGCTATGGTTGTAGTACTGAACTTCTATTTGCACTCTTGACAGCCTGTATCTCATTAAATTAGCTGCATTAAAAACACAATACTTACATGTTTACAAACACTTGTTTGTAAACCTGCTCCTTTAATGTTTAAATGCATCAAACTCTGAGTACTACATTGTCACTGACTTGCATTGCTAACAGCTGTTAGCCTGACCTCCGAGCACAACAATTTGCAGTTTCCACTAGTTTTCTGCGTTCCATCTTGGACAAAACTAGGTTTGGTGTTATCTCATTTGTATAGCACATTTCAGCAGCAAAGCATTTCAAAGAGCTTTACATCATATCAAACACAGAAACACAATGCAACATAGAATCAACAATCAAAACACGACATTAAGTCAAGTTCCATCAATAAATTTGTAATTAATTACATTTCAAATACAATCCTAAACAGGTGGGTTTTTAGTTGAGATTTAAAAGAAGTCAGTGTTTCAGCTGTTTAACAGTTTTCTGGAAGTTTGTTCCAAATTTGTGGTGCATAGATGCTGAAAGCTGCTTCTCCTTGTTTGGTTCTGGTTCTGGGGATGCAGAGCAGAACCAGAACCAGAACCTGAGAGGTCTGGAAGGTTGATACAACAACAGCAGATCTTTAATGTATTGTGGTGCTGAGCCGTTCAGTGATTTATAAACTAACAACAGTATACTTGTGCATATGTATTAATTGTTTTTATCTTGTAACCAGGTTGCTATGTATTGCAAATTTTTTGCTCAGGTCCCTCTTGAAAATGAGATCTAGATCTCAACGGGGTTTACCTGATTAAATAAAGGAATATGAATTTTAAAGTCTATTCTTTGAGCTACAGGGAGCCAGTGTAGGGACTTTAAAACTGGTGTTATGTGCTCTATCTTCCTGCATGCTGTAATGAAAGTTATATCAGATGATATCAAACACAGCATGACTGCAGTCCTCTTTTTAAAAGTGCTAAAATGTGTTTTGGGAAAACATACAATGTTCCGTAAAAGTAGACGCTGTGAAAAAAAAGCTATCACAAAATAGATGTTGCCGTGACAGAAGACCTTTTGTGATGGCTGAAGATCAGGATGCTATCTGATGAGGAAATGAATAACTGAAACGTTCTTCCTCTTTGTTCGTGTTTTCCTGCTTTAGCGTGACTCATGGGACCAGTCGGGATCTGAGCCAGTGTCCCAGGTGGAGGGCCTCTGTCCGGACAGCCTGGGTTCTGTCAGTGTCCCACCCTCAATAGCCAGCCCGGAGCCCTCTGGGAGCCCATCCCAGTACCGCTCCCCCAGCCGCGGCTCCTCCATGGGGCCTGTCTCCGGCAGCCAGCCGTACACCCTGCATTCACTGGAAGACGTCCACTACCACCCTTTGACTTCCGGCAGCACCTACTCTGTGCCCTCCTCCTTTCCCTGCCCCCCGTACATGAGCAGCAGCGTCAGCGACCTGGTGTCCAAGATGGTGTCGGAGGACATGGCGGAGGGTCACAGCGGCCTCCCAGCTGGCACCGAGGCCCACTCTTCGTGGGCTAAGGAGGACGGGGTGAGCCCCTGGTCCCCCTATGAGCTCCGTAGGGCCTACTGACCTGAGTGTCCAAACAAGACTGAGAGGTCAGAATGTCCAAATGAATAAAATTTCACAGACCTTTCCCATGAAAAGCACTGAGCTTGACATAAAATGTCAGAGATGTGTGTTTTTTTTGTACATTCATCATCATTGTTTTACTCAACAGCTAATATTTGTACTTTAATAACAACAGAGTAGTAATTGGTTGACTAAGTTGGCCAAAACGATGTGGTAGGAGGATCACATTCACTTACTGCAAAGAAGAAAATAAAGGGTTTTTATTATTATTATTATTATTATCTTTTTTAAATTTTTTGTCTAGTTTTCAAGCTTGTATTATATGTAAAAAAGATTGGAGAAAATGGCAACTGAACCTGAAACTGACACAAATAAAATGCATTTACAGATGAAGTACATCTACAAACTGCTCCACTGACTTCCTACAGAGACGTGAACAAAGTCTCTGCTTTGCTTCTTTTAAGTCTCTTTTTGACGTGATAAAGCAGACAGGAAGATATGTTTTGGTTGTAAACAATACCACACTGTCGAACTAGTTACCATTTCTTTTTACTTCATGGAATTGTATGTGCCAGGCTTACACAAAGTAGTGCATAAGTTGAGTTTGAAGTCAAGTTTATTTGCATAGCACATTTCAGCAGAAAGGCTGAATTGTTCCAGTCATTATGACTCAAAGTGTTTTACACCATAAAACAAAATACAATAACCAATTATGAAACAATGAACATTACATCATCAAATATACATCATGTAAACTGATCAATATTCCATTCAATATCGCCTTTGAGTCATTGTGACTCACAGGCAACTCTAGCCAGATGGGTTTTAGCTTTAACGAAAAGGAGCTCAATGTTTCTGCAGTTTTTCAGTTTTCTGAAGTTTGTTCAAGATTAGTGAAGCATGGAAGCTGAATACTGCTTCTCCATCTTTGATTCTGACTCTCGGGATGCAGAGTGGAAGGGAACCAGATGACAACTGGTCTTAGTGTTAAATTCATATTTGTAAAACTCTGAAAAGCGTCTGCCGGTTTGTGAGTTCAGCTGGCCTGAGTCAGTGCTTTGGTGCTGCAGTGAAAACTGTTTTCACTTCAGTTTTCCAGCTTTGTACTAGAGACAGATTTGTTTCATCCCTGTTTTTTCCACAGTAACTCAAGCTCAGGTAGATTGGGAGCTTCCATCTATTCAAATGTCTTTCTGCAGATTAGACTGAATGATTGATAAATAAATGTGCTTTCTAGTTAGTTTCTGCTGCACATTGACATCAATTGACTTGTTTAGACTACAAAACTACCAACAGGACTTCATACTTTCTGTCTTTTCTTACCTCTGTTCCTTGTGGAGCGCACAACTAACAGATCTAGTTTAGGTAGATGATGAAACTTTGGTAGGTTTGCGCTTGTACAATCTTCTATGTTCAGATGATGGAATAGACAGATTAAACTGGATGTTCAAAGCTTGGCATGCTGTTTTAGAACCTAACTGACCTGTCTGCTGTATTCCTGGATCTGTGTGGAGCTTTTTCTTCAATCAATCAATCAAATTTTATTTGTATAGCACATTTTAGCAGCAAGACATTTCAAAGTGCTTTACATCATTACAAACACAGAAACACAATGCAATATAGAATCAATAATCAAAACAAAGCATTAAGTCAAGTTTTCTTGTCTAATGTTGTCAAGCAAACCTCTGAGGCCTTTAAGGAACAGCTAAGTTTACAAGTGCTGGTCATAAAATTAGAATATCATGCAAACTATGATTTATGTCAGCAATTCCAGTCAAAAAGTGAAGCTTGTATATTATATTCATTCGTTACACACACATTTTGTTTCTTGTAATGTTGATGATTATAACTCACAACTAATGAAAACCCCAAATTCAGTATGTCAGAAAATTAGATTATTACTTAAGACCAAAACAAGAAAAGGATTCTTAGAAATGTTGGCCAACTGAAAAGTATGAGCATGTTCAGTACTTAGTTGGGGCTCCTTTTCCCCAGATTACTGCAGCAATGCGGCGTGACGTGGAGCCGATCATTCTGTGGCACTGCTCAGATGTTATGAGAGTCCAGGTTGCTCTGATGGTGACCTTCAGCTCTTCTGAATTGTTTTGTCTGGTGTATCACATCTTCCTCTTCACAATACCCCATAGATCTTCTATGGAGTTGAGGTCAGGTGAGTTTGCTGGTTAATTAAGAATAGGGATACCATGGACCCTAAACCAGGTACTGGTAGCTTTGGCTCTGTGTGCAGGTGCTAAGTCCTGTTGGAAAATTAAATCTGTATCTCCATAAAGTTGGTCAGCAGCAGTAAGTGCTCTAAAACTTCCTGGTAGATGGTTGCGCTGACCTTGGACCTCAGAAAACACAGTGGACCGACACCAGCAGATGAAATGGCAACCCAAACCATCACTGACTTTGGAAACTTTGACTGGACCTCAAGCAATATGGATTCTGTGCCACCCCTCTCTTCCTCCAGACTCTGTGACCTTAATTTCCAAGGGAAATGAAAAATTATCTTTCATCAGAGAACATAGTTTTGGATCACTCAGCAGCAGTAAAGAGTCCTTTCTGTCTTTAGTTCAGGCAAAGTGCTTCTAATGCCGTCTCTTGTTCAAGAGTGGCTTGACAAAAGGAATGTGACAGCTGAAACCCATGTCTTATCTGTGTGTGGTGAGTCTTGAAGATCTGACTCCAGCTGCAGTCCACTCTTTGTGAATTTTCCCCATATTTTTAAATGGGTTTGTTTCACCCCTCCGAGGTGCAGTTATCCCGATTGGTTGTCCATTTTTTTCCTACCACATCTTTTCCTTCACTTCACCTCTATGAATGTGTTCGGACACAGAGCTCTGTGCAGAGCCAGCTTCTTGATGCTTGTGTCTTACCCTCTTGTACAAGGTGTCAAAGGTCATCTTTTGAACAACTGTCAAGTCAGTAGACATCCCCATGACTGTGTAGCCTTTGCATGTCTTTTGAGTTAATGAGCTGATTAGTGTGTGGCACCAGGGGTCCTCAATATTGAACCTTTTCACAATATTCAAATTTGAAGTTTTCATTAGTTGTCAATCATCAATACTAAAAGAAACAAACATTTGAAATACATTAGTCTGTGTGTAATGAATGATTATAATACACAAGTTGCACTTTTGGAATGGGATTACTGATTTAAATCAACTTTTTCATGATATTCAAATTTTATGACCAGCACCTGTATAATGTTCCTCCCATTTTGCAGTTGTGCATTGCTTTGTGTTGGTATTACTAAATCCAACTAAATACATTAAAATTTGTAATTATAATGTGTCAAAATGTGGAAAGGTCCAAGGAGTAGGAACATCTTTGCAGGGTGGTAGGGTAAGGGTTAGGGATTCAAGCTCTCAATGACTTTCCTCACCTCGTCCGTCGACTGGGTGGTTAGAGGAAAGCCAAAGGCAATGCATGGGCCACCGCACGCCATCTGCAGCTTCCCGTTCCAACTGGAAGCATTCGAGCAAAGAATGAGTGCCTATCTACATTTAAACATGATCAAATTGAATGAAAACCAACTAAAACGCCTAAAACTGTAATAGAACTCCCCAACTAACCTCAGTTAATTAATCTGAATGTTAAAAAGACAATGAACCCATCCCCAAATGTCTAAAGGTACTAAGTCGAGCAGTAAGGAAAGCACGTTTTTACAGTGCAAAACCCAAAAGACAGTAAATTCTAGCAGTAGTTGAGCACATAGTTATTGTAAACCTTCAGAAGGGCAATCTGCCATGAGAGGTGTAAAAATGTACTAGGAGTCCAGGTTAACTCGAGGTAAATCGGTGTAATAAAGTTACACCGATTTACCTAAATTATTAAATAAATATTAATATACTGCCTTCGCCATATGAAAAGCACTAGACAGTACAGCTAAACTCTTCCCTGACCCAAAGACTCTGAGGCAAGTTGACCTTTTGTCCACAGGTTTAATGGTTTCAAGGAAGTGTGAAACTGAAACACACAAAAGGGGATACAAGACTTACAAACATATTCAAAAATATTTAACATCCACCGCAACAACCAAAAAATGATGTAAGAAATAATGATATATGATAATATATTAAACATAACCTACCCACAATGCTTCGTCCGGGCAAAGATAGATACAGATTAAACTGGATTGATTAAACACATGGGTGACATGAATCTAACTCAGCTTGGCTTCCTGGCCGAAGTCACATGACATGTCATGTGACTTCGGCAGCTGGGCTGCACCTCTTAAAGTGAAAGCCCCACCCATACACACACACACACACACACACACACATAAATCCCCAACAACACAATTAATTAAGGACACATTGTCATTAGTGCACCTCAGGGTCTCAGGGTGTTTCGGCCATTATCAAGTTAGGGAAAGGGTAGCTGTTTTTGGATTCAAAATAATCCCAGCAGATTATTTTGGGAAATCTGCTGGGATTGCTTGGAATTCAAAAATGTTGTGGTTTGAATAAAAATGAGAACTTTTTGATGTTTTTTATACAGTTTTGTTATGTCAGTTACCTCTTGATGTAGCCTCTGTCTGACTTCCAAAAAAATGCTTTTACCTTTATATCAAGTTAGACATGTTAATAAAAGACCAGGAATGCAGTTTGTTATTTATTTATTTATTTGTATAATTTGTATTCTTTCTACATAGATCTCTATTTATTTCCTCTTTTTAACCATTAAAACTTATTGAACTGAAATGAATTTTCAGTCAATAAATTAGGAAAGATTGTATTGATTTAATAACGCCTCACCTTAAAACCATAGCAATTCAATTAATCCTTATCATTCACAAAGCCGGCCCAAGATTATTTCAGGTCATTGGCAGCAATTGATTTGGTGCCCTTATTGTCAGTTATTATAAACAATAATCTCTTGTTTATTACCCCCAAGCATGGTTGTGTTTTGCATTTAACCTTCTCAGCATGACTTCATTAAATTGGATTAAATGAATTAAAAGTACTGTAGATAAACAGTAACTAGGTTATTTATCTGACTTTGTGTGGTAGTTCATGTCTGCTCCTCAGTGCAGACTCATCAGAATTGGGAAGGACAGGCCAATCATTTAATTATACATACAAAAACAAATTAACTATTGTAATTTTATTGACCTGTTTTCATCTAAAAACATGAAGATAAACCATCATTATTAAGAATATCAGGATTTCCCATGGATGATCACAATTGATGCATTTGTCACTGTAAAATTCAAAATAATTTTAAAGATTTTCTAATAATTGAAAACTTACCTCACATAAGCAGTCAGAGTGAGCTTAACAATAGAATTATAGAAAACGAACATCTTGCTGCAAACCTCAAAGGCTATTGGTTTCCTCAATAAGAATTCCAGACACTCTAGTATTCAGTTCCGGTCCGAATTCAATGACTAACTCTCTGCAATTATTTCAACTATCTTGGCAGTTCGGTCTCCAGCCGCAAACTGCTGCATGCCTGTTAATTTGTGTCTATAACTCACCATTTGGCGTCTATGCAAGGATATTCTGACCCCACAACCCTTCTTCTACTGTAAATTTACAAAAACGATATCTTTACTCTAAATCAAGGTGAATGCTCTCATTCCTGCCCTTAAACACCATCCTGATAGAGAATTTAACTTTCTCGTTGACGGACTCATTCATGGTTTTCACTTGGGCATAGATATTAAAAATTCCACTTATCACTGTCTCTATTTTCAGTTTACTCCTTCAGATCCTGACACAGTTGACTCATTTCTAGCCAAAGAAGTCAAAGAAGGATTCGATAAGATCATTATAATCATTCGCTTAGCAGGCCAAGGCTCTGGGCTCTGTAAAGCAGACATCTTCAAAGTCCTCCTCATTCACCCAGATTTTCTGGCACTCATAGACATGTCTTGGAAAAGAGCTTTTACTTCACAGCTTTCCTCACTTTTGTTCGTCATGTAGCCCTGAAAGATCAATTAAATCGCTTTGCTCTATTTAATTTTACCCACTGATAAATGTTTCCAATAACAGTTGCTTACATTTCTTGACTACGTGAACCATGCAATTGTATCATTAGTCAGAGAAATCTTACATTTCTCATATCATCTCTTCCATCCTAATTCCATCCTCAGTCCCTATGAGCCAGTCTTTATTTTCAGACCAGAATTTCAGCAAGCGTTTCATCTGAAGGTTCACTCCGCATCTCAGACCTGTTAAGATCAGACATCTCTCTCAAACTTTATTCCACCCATTCTCTTTTGTACAGGAGCCGCCTCTTCAGAATCCAGTCAGATCATCGCTCATCCCTTCATCCATTCATCAATACATTTTCAAATGTAATATCTTCGTGGCGTGGTCCTAGCTAGTGAAATGAGGTGAATTTTAAATCAACTCAGATCCTCAAACCCCTTGTTCTGCTCCTGGAAGCTTTTCTCTTTTCCTGAAAACATTTTTTTTTTTTTTGCTTCACGGCAGGTTGCCTTTTCCCGCTGAGAGAGCAGGGGACAGGGGGCAATCTTTACAAACTAGAGTCATTTCTGCTGTCAGGTCAGCCTAATTAAGCTCATTTAGAGCTGCAAATGTCACACGACTTTATGGAAATAGACAACTTATAATTTTAGATAAATATCTTCTCTGGGAAGTTTAAAGAACTGTTATTTTATTTCTAATTTTCTAATTTAAAATAAAGATAAATTTAAAAACTTGCAAATTTGGGAATGGATATTTTTTTCTCAGTAGGATGGAAAATGATGTTTAAAAACAACAGCAGCAAAAATCACATAGATTCAGACCTAATGACAAGAAAACCATCTGAAACAAATGTCTGTTTTTGTGTCATTCTTTGAGGGAATTCAACGCAACTTTTGTCAGAAAAAAGAGCTGAAACCTGCATTTATTTTCAGAACCAACTAATATTTAAAAATATTAGTTGGTTCTTTGTCATGTTAACCACGTTATAAAGAGTCCAAATGTTAAGGAAGGTTTGACATGGTGAAGGTATTTCATATACAGTATTAGGAGAAAATAATATTTTAATTCGCAGCATCTCTGCTGCATTATTACCATTTCTGCTCTGGTGATAACTCGGCAAAGGTTTAGGCATGTCACCGCGAGATGGCGCTACTGTGCCGCCAGAGGAGCAAAAGGTGGGCGGAGAGCTGGAGGAGAGAGAGACACAGAGAGAGAGACACAGAGAGAGAGAGACACACAGAGAGAGAGAGACAGAGAGAGAGAGACACACAGAGAGAGAGAGACACAGAGAGAGACACACAGAGAGAGAGAGACAGAGAGAGAGACACACAGAGAGAGAGACACAGAGAGAGAGACACACAGAGAGAGAGACACAGAGAGAGAGAGACACACAGAGAGAGAGAGACACAGAGAGAGAGAGACAGAGAGAGAGAGACACACAGAGAGAGAGAGACACACAGAGAGAGAGAGACAACACAGAGAGAGAGAGAGACACAGAGAGAGAGAGAGAGACACAGAGAGAGAGAGACAGAGAGAGAGACACACAGAGAGAGAGAGACAGAGAGAGAGAGACACACAGAGAGAGAGAGAGACACAGAGAGAGAGAGACAGAGAGAGAGACACACAGAGAGAGAGAGACACACAGAGAGAGAGAGAGACACAGAGAGAGAGAGACAGAGAGAGAGAGACACACAGAGAGAGAGAGACACACAGAGAGAGAGACACAGAGAGAGACACACAGAGAGAGACACAGAGAGACACACAGAGAGAGAGAGACACAGAGAGAGAGAGACAGAGAGAGAGAGACACACAGAGAGAGAGAGAGACACACAGAGAGAGAGAGAGACACAGAGAGAGAGAGACAGAGAGAGAGACACACAGAGAGAGAGAGACAGAGAGAGAGAGACACACAGAGAGAGAGAGAGACACAGAGAGAGAGAGACAGAGAGAGAGACACACAGAGAGAGAGAGACACACAGAGAGAGAGAGAGACACAGAGAGAGAGAGACAGAGAGAGAGAGACACACAGAGAGAGAGAGACACACAGAGAGAGAGACACAGAGAGAGACACACAGAGAGAGACACAGAGAGACACACAGAGAGAGAGAGACACAGAGAGAGAGAGACAGAGAGAGAGAGACACACAGAGAGAGAGAGAGACACAGAGAGAGAGAGACAGAGAGAGAGACACACAGAGAGAGAGAGAGACACAGAGAGAGAGAGACAGAGAGAGAGAGACACACAGAGAGAGAGAGACACACAGAGAGAGAGACACAGAGAGAGACACACACAGAGAGAGAGACAGAGAGAGAGAGACACACAGAGAGAGAGAGAGACACAGAGAGAGAGAGACAGAGAGAGAGACACACAGAGAGAGAGAGACAGAGAGAGAGACACACAGAGAGAGAGAGACAGAGAGAGAGAGAGACACAGAGAGAGAGAGACACACAGAGAGAGAGACAGAGAGAGAGACACACAGAGAGAGAGACAGAGAGAGAGACACACACAGAGAGAGAGACAGAGAGAGAGAGAGACACACAGAGAGAGAGAGAGAGACACACAGAGAGAGAGAGAGACACAGAGAGAGAGAGAGACACACAGAGAGAGAGACACACAGAGAGAGAGAGAGACACACAGAGAGAGAGACACACAGAGAGAGAGAGAGAGACAGAGAGAGAGACACACAGAGAGAGAGAGAGAGACAGAGAGAGAGACACAGAGAGAGACACACAGAGAGAGAGAGAGAGACACACAGAGAGACAGAGAGAGAGACAGAGAGAGAGCTGTAACTGCGAGGCAGAAGACGAGACTTTATGATCAAAACTGGAAGCAAAAATATGGTGTTAAATTCATATATATATATATATATATATATATATAAATTTTTCCTCTCATATTATGATCATGTAAATTTTCTTCATATCGAAGAAAACAAAAATAGATATAACTACTGTATTGATGAGCATCCAGTTGAAGAGGTGTGAATTATGATAATGAAAATATGCACTACATGAAATAAATTGGCTGTTTCATATTTTAACTACAGGGAAAATTCAAGAAAATTATTAAACACCACTAAAAATGGGCGTGCCGTGGTGGCGTAGGGGATAGCGCGACCCATGTTTGGAGGCCTTCAGTCGACGCGGCCGTCGCGGGTTCGACTCCCGGACCCGACGACATTTACCGCATGTCTTCCCCCGTTTCCTGTCAGCCTACTATCATATAAGAGCCCACAAAAGACCCCCTGGAGGGGTAAAAAAAAAAACCACTGAAAGTAACAAGATGTGCTATTTTATTAAATACAAACAACACGTTCTAAATGTTAACCACATCAATATGTCAACAATATTTTTACATGTATTTACTATGCTTTTGTGATTTTATTGGATCAACTTTATTATAAATTTCTTAATATGCAATCAAAGAGATGGTTTGTTAACAGGCTTCAGTTCCTCCGCGAGAAAAAAATGTAAAAAAACAAACACAAATTTAAGATTTTCTTGAACTATGTATTTTGTCAGCAGAGCAGCTCAGAACTCTGGAGCCACTTGCTGCAGCAGCTCAAGGCCTGCGATGGCAAAGATGGCTGCTGCCATTTGCCCCGCCCCCTTCTATCCTGCTTTTGTGCGTTTTTCTTTCCCATAAAACCTTTAAAAATGAACATTTTACACATTTCTTGTGCGCGTGGTCCATCAGTGGATATGTGAGATAAGATTTGGGGTGAAATTCACCTTTAAATGTGCGCAAAAAGCGTCATCTACAGCTGGTGTGTGTAATAAGGGCTGTGATGCTCTGATATGCCAAAAGGAGCATAAAATTGATAAAAGTGTGTTTTTTTCTCACCAAAGCATAAAACACAGCTATATTACATTAAAGTGGGGCTTTTACAAAGTCCTTGGATAGTTATTTTTATTGAAAAATTGATTTGAGAGCGTTGCTTCTGAATATTCAAATTGTAAGTAACGCGCAATCAAATCATTGTCAAATCATTGAGTTCTAGGGGTTTTAAATAGTAGGCATGGAGGAAGAAAATCTCAAACTATTATCTCCCCAGCTTTATTACAATATTGTTGTATGCTCTGATCCCGCTGGAACACACCAGACTTGTTGTTTTTGGAGACTTTTATAGAAATTTCGTTCTTGGCCATTTTCCTGAGGCAGAACAGAACTTTGTGGAGATCCAAAGGTCTTCTCCAGGGATCCTCTAATCATCTCAGCCATCATGTCTGGTGAGTTCATTTTCTATTTGAAGATTCTCATTTTTTGGCTTTTGTCCTGTTAGAAAGAAAAGAAAAGAAATGCTAATGTTGGTTTTAGAAATAGATATTTTGTGAGTCAAAGTAAGGACTTGTTGGAGTGAGGAGAAAACGTGGATGACTGTTTTTCCTTCTAGATGTTCACTTTTAAGCACGTTTACAATAATTCCTGAATGTGAAAACATCTTTTTTCAGCCTTCTTTAGGGAGTGTTATATTTAATTACCACCTGCCTGTGAAGCTGAATGTGTCCTGCGGACTTTCAGCTCCTGAAGCTTAACCGACCTTTATGAATTTTATAGAACGTTTTAGTTCACCCTGAGCGTTTCGTTGACGCACTCCAGGACACGTAGATGAGAGTTTTTTTGCACATATTTTTGATCGAGGTGATTTGCCAGAGCTAAGATTTAAGACTTCGGCGCTCTGCCCGAACTGCTTGTGCGTAACAGGGCGTTTGAGTGGGATGTGTCTGCGTGTCATTTTAGCCCACTATTTCCCCACGTTTAAAACAAATCAAAGAGAAGCATTTAACTATATGAATATTTATCAGAGGAGGTTTTGAACCCGAGCCTTTCGTGTCTTATCAAATTTCTTCACCAATCCATTAATTTGCGCCTTTGGGGCCAAATTACGCGCCGCATGTGCACCAGGTTCTTTAACGCTTTCTAAGCCTCGTTATTATTTTGTTTGTTGTTTTAGAAATCTTGTAAATGATCTCTTGTGCAAACGTCGTCGGTTTATACTGCCATGCAGTGAAAGAAAGGGTAATGGGGCATTTAAATAAAATAAGTGATTCTGGAGAAGAGTTGATTGGGAGTTTGAATTGTAAACAACTTTGACATGAAATAGCTGAAACGTTTTTTCCACAACACAACATCTGATCATCATGAAACTAAAGAAAATTCCTGAGTATTTTTTGTCGACACACACCCAGTGCGTTCATGTGCTTTTAAACTTCTGCGGAGCACGACTAAACATTTAGAGTATTTATTTTTAAGTTTCTTGGTCTGATCGCTTTATTAACTGTTTCCAAAGCCTTTTTAAGATCAGTTACACAAATTAACAACATGATTTAACTGTAATAAATGTGTTATTATGTCCATCCCGCGCGCGATTTTCGTAAAAATAAGTACTTACTGTGGCGGTATTTTGTGCCGATTTACATTCCTTTCTTTTCTTCCTGATCTGCGCGGAGTGGGGATTCAACAGCCGCAGCCTGAGACTCAGCAGAGGGGCGTTTGAGGAAACACCGAGAACCCAGAAAGGATTCTGTGGCCAAGCGCGCATGGAGCGGGACAAATGGGCTTTCCGCAGAGAAAACTTTCAAAAATACAAATAATTTAAAAATGTACTTGCAAACAATTATTATTATTATTATTATTATTATTATTATTATTATTATTATAGAACGGAATAAAAGATGAAACACAACACGGGGATTTTAATTTACTTTATTTAATGGCTGTGAGCTTTTAGATGTTTAATCTCAGAAACTGCTTCCTCTCCTCGGAGGTTGCTGAGCGGTGGACGGCAGTTGTGTGTGCAGATGTGTGTTTGTGAGACAGAGAGTGTTTGGTCAACAGGTCTGACTCGTTCCGGTGGTTTTTCTGTGCAGAAAAGCAACGTGTGTACCAGGGCGTCCGGGTGAAGACCACGGTCAAAGAGCTGCTGCAGAGGCACAGAGCAAAGGAGGCCAGCAGGAAACCCCAACCGGTAAACACCACAAAAACACACCTACACACACACACACCTACACGCCCCCCTCCACACATAACCCCCCCCCCCCCCCCCCCCCCCCCCCGCACACACACACACACCTACACGCCCCCCCCCCCGCACACACACAGACACCTGCCATTCTTCTGCTGCCCCTGCAGGAACCTGACCCAGTAAATCACCAACTGCCCTTGGGCCATAAGCAAATTTGGAAAATGTTTAACAGTAAGAAACATTGTCACCCTCCTAGAATAAAGTGATTCTATTTATTTTTACTAAAAAAATTATTTGATATTTATTTATTTATTGCAAAAGAAATGAAATCACCACATATTTTTTTGCCAAAAGAGGATTTAGGGGGAAAACTAACTAAATAAAGACCATTATTTAAGGAAGGTGACGATATGTACAGTAAACCTGTACAAAACTCTAACTGTCCATTTCCTCTTCCTCGATATGATCCAACCATCCTCCTGCTGGATGGCTGTTTTTGCAGGTTTACTTGGAGCAAAAGGAACTTTATCCATCCGTGCCCCAAAGTAAGTGAAACATCAAAGTTCAGAACATTTTAAAGCTGCATTCGTTTTACTGTTTTCAGTCATTCTCTATCAAATCTGAAGTCATGTGTCTGCCCTGCCTACATCGCAGTTATGCGATCCGCAGCTTGATCTCAGATCCCGGGCAGCGCGCTGCATGCCCCGGTGCTGACAGGCAGGAACCTGCCCTGACCCGCACTGACCCCGCGGAGCGCAGCTCTCAGATGAAAGCAGGGCTTGTCGGAATGCAGCTGCTGTAAATTATTGTCAGCTCTAAGCCTAAGCGCTCCAGAGTGTCAGTTGCTGCTGTCGCCATGACATCACGGAGTTGAATTAGTGTTAGAGCGCAGACAGCACGCTGCGGTTTGAATAGAGGAAGACAGAGCAGCTGCTTCTGCGTCAGCATGCCGCATTGTCTCATGTTATTGCTGATTAATCTGCAGTTTATTGCACTAATCTAATTTTTAAAAAATCTGATCTCATTAGGTCGTCACGAGGACCCTCCTCCTGCCGCCCCTCAGGCGGACATGAGCTCTCGAGCCCTGCAGCTGCGCGCGCCCTGCCTCCCTGTCACTAAGAGCTCGTGCAGCCTGCACATGCAGGCGACCGCGTTCTGCGACTCCCAGCAGCAGCAGCAGTTCGGGGACTTGATGTTGCCCAGCAACGACTACAGTTTCAGTTCCAGAGGAGCCATGGACTACAACTCCCTGCCTCCTCTGCCCACATCCTCCCCGCTGCCCTGGAGTCACGCGATCTCCTCAGACGTGGACTACTACGGCCAAGGGATGGTGAGTCTTCAAGTCTTCCTCCATGAAAAGCATCTCTTCAATTTTTACCAAATCCAAAGTTAAAAGGCGTCACTTTTATTTTTATTTACAACTTTTGTGTGACTCCACATTTCATATGTCAGTTTATCGCAAAATTAAGGAGAGAATACGACCATCCAAGAATCAAGTAAGAATTAGTCTGTTCAGTTATTAGAAACTTTCAGTAAATTACTACTACTTATATTGTTGCAATCACAGAATAAAAAGACACATTTTAGACAATCAAATGTGACTCAGTGTGCTTAAAAGACAAAGAAGCACACTAACAAAACAACAACCAAAATTGCTAAATTACTTGAATAAAATGCTAACATTAATCATAAAACTAAAATGAAAGAAAAAAACACATTAAACATGCTAGCAGCAAGAAGGTCCTGGGTTTGATTCCCGACCCGGGGTCTTTCTTTATGGAGTTTGCATGTTCTTCCCTGTGCATGGTGGGTTCTCTCCGGGTTCTCCGGCTTCCTCCCACAGTCCAAAAACAAGACTGTCAGGTTAATTGGTTTTGCTAAATTCTTCCTAGGTGTGAGTGTGTGCATGGTTGTTTGTCCTGTCTGTCTCTGTGTTGTCCTGAGACAGATTGGAGACCAGTCCAGGGTGACCCCGCCTCTCGGCCAAAATGTTAGCTGGAGATAGGCACCAGGACCTGCTGACCCCACTAGGGACAAGGGTGCTAGAAAATGGATGATTAGATTGCCATTTGTTATTTTAATATGTTGGAAATAAATCTTTGTTTCTACATTTTTGGCCTCTAATTTTAGTCAAACTAAGATTCAGCCCAAATATACCACAACAAACCACTTTACAATTACACTTTATGAGACATTTTCATGCAGGCATTTTCTGATAGAATAAAAAACAGAACAGAAATATCCTTTACTGTCCCACTGTGGGACCAGCTGCAAATTGAAGACAAACACAGAGTCACGCAGAGATAAAAATCTGTGAAAATAAGAAGTGAGACTGTACAGTAAATATAAAGAAACATGATACTCTGCTCTTATTAAAAATAACAGACTCATGGGTGGGGCAGTGGTAAAGCGTGATTAAACGGGGGCCTCAGTCCTTGATGTTGCTGCCACAGGTTTGAGTCCTGGTGCAATGACTTCCATGTCTTCACCGTCTCTCATGACCCACTTTCCTGTCTGACAATTGTCAAATGAAGATCATTAGAGTCATGAAAACCTTTACAAAATAACATACTCAGAGTAAAAGAGAAGTGCATCTGAGGAAGACAAATGTAGGAAAAAATCTTGACTCTTTCACTTTTTAACCATATTTCAGACATTGTTAAAAGTAAATGTATAAATTTTATCTCCAATAATTAACACAATTTACAATAAACTGTAAGTAAAGGCTGCACTGACTGCAGGGTGATTTTCACACTAATCTGTGGTGTGACCAAACATTTTCTGAGCCAGACTTGGCTCAAGCAGAGTTAAATTCTCACTCTTTCTCACTGTGTCCTGTTTCCATGACAACTTCTACTCAGACTAATGCTCTACGTCTGCTGGTCGTTCCCTCCCCTCTTCCAGGCGGCCTGCTCCTCGTCAGAGTCCCTGACACTCTACACCCCCCTGGATCCCAACAGCTACTCCCCTCAGGACTCCTTTTCCTCTTCCTCCTCGTCTTGCTATGACTCACCCACCAGGATGGAGTCCAGCTTCCACGGCTCCCTCTCAAAACGCTACCCCTATCAGTACTGCAGCCCCCATCAGGACAATGTGGCAGAATGCTGGCCGGCCCAGCTGGAGAGCACCCCCCTCGATGAGTACGCCCCCTACCACCTCCCCACAGACTATCCCTACATCCAGCCTGTGGAGGAGAGCTACTTCAGGAAGGATTTCCCTCTGGGCTCTGAAATGTGTTACAATATTCTATGATGAGGAGTTTCAGCTGCAAAAACACAAAATCTTACCAAGTATTTTTGTTCTAGTATCGATTGCAGATATCCTAGTATATTTGCAATAAGACAAAACCAACTTAAAATGAACTTTTCAGCAAAAATATGATTGTTTCAAGTCAATAATTTCTTAATGTTGATAAAAAGTACTAGTTCCATTGGCAGATTATTTAACTTATAACATGACATTTTTCCATGTTATAAGTGAAACCAGTTACCAGTGGAACTAGTACTTTTTATCAATATTAAGAAATTATTTACTTAAAGCAATCTCCTATTTCTTGCTGAAAAGTTACTTTTAAGTTGCCTTATTGCAAGTATACTAGGATACTTGCAATAGAAACTAGAACAAAATGACTTGGTAAGATTTGGTGTCTTTGCTCTGTGACTGTGAATCCCCTCATCTACTCAGCTGGACTGTTTGTTGTCATGGTCTGCTTTGCATTTCAGTTTGTTCTCTGACCGCCGGACGCTGCACTGGAGTGACTGATGATTGTTTAATGGATACACAGACAGTTTTCTATAATTGTTTTTTACAACCTTGATTTATTTTAGTACACATGATTTGTTATTATTCACAATTAAAAAATAAGTTACAAGAATAAAACAGGTGTGTGGAGTGGATTTTAAATTTTGTTTTTCTTTTAGCAAAAAACAAAGAAAAAATTTGAGACTGAAAAGTATTCTTTCAGGAGGCTTGAATACAAATGTACAGCAAATTATTCCGATTTCTATGTATACAAAGATTTGAGAACCCTACTCTGTATCATATTAAAAATGAACAAAAAGATGGGAAAGCTTAAGCAGCATAAATACTATTCCAAGGTCCGCTGCAAAACCACAAAGTCTTGCCAAGTATTTTTGGTCTAGTCTTTTGTGAAAATATCTTAGTGCACTTGAAATAAGACAAAACTAACTTACAAGTAACTTTTCAGGAAGATATGGGAGCTTGTTTTAAGTAAACAATAGCTTATTATTGATGAAAATGTACTAGTTGCACTGACTGATAATGCACTGACTTATAATGTCTTGTTACAAGTGAAATAATCTGTCATAGAAATCTGTCATTAAAATGCAGTAAAATAATCTGCACTGTAACATCCAATAGCTACCTTAATTACAAATTAAGGTAGCTATTGGATCTATCAGCAAAATATACTTATGACTTATATTTATGAAGCAACAATTACTTGAATTTTGTAAAACACAAACGTAGTTATTGTTTAGAGTGAGAATTATGTTATTTAGAGTTAAGCTCATTCACAAACAGTAAGTTACAACACCTCTTTCACTGCACAGTTTAGTCCTTTCTGCTCAGTAATGGAGCAATTCAGCACACAGGATGGAGAATGGAGGGAAACCTGATGGCTTCCACTTTGGCTTGCTTCTTTTAAAGAATAATAAGGTAAGCTATCAAGCAAGTGTGCCTGTTAATATATGTAAAATTCTGCAATAGTGGACTACTCTGTGCCAGCCACATGGAGATCACATCAGAGCTATGACTGATGTCATGGTGTGACTGATGTGTGACTCACTAGACTATATAAACATCTGTGTGGACAGCACCATCTGCACCAGAACAGTAAGATGCTTCCTGAATAACAAACCCTGGATCACCAGGAATCAGGAGCTAAAGGAACTTTTAAACAAGGAAAAAAAGAGCCTATAGGGAACGAGACAGGGAGTTACTGAGGAGTATACAGAAGCAGCTCAAAGTCAAGATTAGTGACAGTAAGGAGAAGTACAGGAAGAAGCTGGAGAACAAACTGCAAAGGAACAATATCAGAGATGTGTGGTCAGGGACAAAGAAGATCACAGGCTTCAAGCAAAAGGAGGATCAGATTGATGGAAATCTGGACAGAGCAAATGAGCTGAACACATTCTTCAACAGGTTCAGCTCAGGAACAAGCTGGTCGTCATCCTCTCCTGACCTATACCATACAAACATCCCACCGTCCTCTGACCCACAAGAAGGTGTGCTCTCAAACATCAAGAACCACAGTCTCCCAGAGTGGACCAGGTTCCTCCAGCTCCACCAAATCTGGAAGAAACAAAACACTGTTACTTTCAGTTTGTACGTCACTAGAAAATGGACAGACTGGACTGCAATTGTGAAATTTTGTTTTTTCAGCATTGGTGGAATATAGCCAAAGTTTTGAGCACATTTGTAATGGAAATGCAGCTAGATATGGTATGACTTACTGTTGGCCTGGTAACTGACTCTCCGTATGCGACATGTAGACTTCCACACTCTTCCCAACTTTAGACGATCGATTAAACAGATATATGATATGATTTTATAACTTATTCTTTGGGCTTTGTCATAACTTTTTCCTTGACCTATCTGCTGTGCTCCTTGTCCTCCATGATACTTTTTGTTGCTCTCTAATAAATCTCTGGGGCGCTCAAATAACATCTGAATCTGTACAGATTGTTTTACTCACAGGTGGACTTTGTTTTTTGATGCCGATGAATTCCAAAGTGCAACTGATTCTACTAGATAAAGAAAGAGGGCTGAGAGGGCATGCCATACTTTTCAGTTTTAAATTAGAAAGCCTTTTTGAAAACCAAGCATCATTGACATTGAAGCTCAAGAGAGTGGGCTGTAATGTGCAGAATGACTTTGTTTGTTATGTTGACATGTTGGATTCAGTATGACTGCTGTGTGCAGACGTGCAGAAACCTGAGACGAACCGCTTCACCTCCTGCATCATGGCTTTCTGTCATTTATTTTCATTGTTTAGGGTTAGTTTAGATGCCACTTGTCAAAAGCAAACCGTTTGTTTTTGCCTTTAAAATCGACTTCACACATCACACACAAGTCATTGAAAAATACACACCTAGCAAACATAGTAATGCCGGGGAAGTTGAGCGGAATAGATGAAAAGATCATGGCTTGACATCAACTGCAAGAAAGATTAATCCCTCCCTCACTCCAATCTTTATATTATAGAGCCCTGCATAAAGACAAGACACCATAGTAAAAGTACATAGCAAAAGAAATATAGTTAAGCATAAAAACAAATATTAATTGTAATCAAATGTTGTGATATAAGAATGTTTACAAAGTAACAAGCTCACATCTTTACTCACTCCTCAATTTGTTTTCAGTTTTTCTTTTGATCCAGCCTTTGTGTCATAAAAACAGAAAATATTCAGGATTTATTTGTTGGCTTCACAAAAGTCACTTGTTCTTCGATTTAAAGCTTTAAACAGCATGGAATTTTCACTTTGCCTGTTGTGGATTTATTGTCCACTTGATGTTGCAGTAGAGCATATGAAGCACCATGGTGCATCAGCTCATGTGTCAAACAGTTTGATGGAAAGCCTCAGTGCATCGTGAAGCTTCATCTCGCCATCACTGGTATATGTAACAGTAGCTCTGACAAAATGGTGACGGCGGTTTTTGCCATGTGTTGGTCTGGAGGGAAACTACCATCTTTACAAACGGGAAAAAACAGCAGAGCAATCAGATTAGTCTGTAGAGAATCTGGGCGTGTCTTGAAATGAGAGGAGACACAGGGTTAGATCACCAAGGAAGGCATCCAAAGGTGAACACATACATAATGAAAACATTTTGACATTACTGTTAGGGTTGCTATTAACAAAAATCCAAAAGTCAAGTTTGTTAACTACTACTTTGTACAACATAATTCCAATCACTCACTGTTAGATAGATAGATAACTTTGTTCGTGTTTCTCTTGCTGTTTAACTGTTCAACGTTACTTTGCAAATTATTTTTAAAAGACAAAAACACCTGTGCAGTTCTAAAAAGAAAAAGAAAAAATAAATTCTCTCAGACTGTCTCATGCCTCCTTTCAGCTTATTCCCAAACACATCAGTAGCAAAAGTGAATGTTTGGTGGGAAACGTCTCTCTTCATTAAAATGACAAGTTTCATCAAGTTTGGAAAACTGAAACCTTTAAATGTTTGCAGTGTCAAGTACATACTTGACCTATTGGTGTCAGGTAGGCCAACCTCTGAATCAAATAAGTTTTCCCTGGTATTTAAATGCCTCAACAAAAACAAATGAAAACAAATCTTTAGTGAGTGTAAAATGATGGGATTTGGTTGGTTATGGCAGCATTTTATGCCTTTTCCCAAGCTCTGCAACTAAAATCAGCGTGTCAGATAGCAAAGCTCTCAGGGTGGATAAGTGAGTGTGTTCAGCATGTATTCCACAAATCCTTGGCAATCATCTTGTCTGTTCCTGCTGAGCCGAAACTTGTGGAAATCCCCCACTGGAGGCTCAGGACTGCTGGCTTAGGGTGAAAAAACGCCCACGCCGCCAGCCAAGAAAGCAAACTCCGTTGGCTTTTATTTCCTGGTTGTGACATTTCAGCATGCTGACCAGAATGAAAAAAATGTTTTTATGACCTTTTCCTCATAGAAAAACCTCCATAAAAAAATCATAAATTCATTTTACAGGCAAATGTACCACAGAGCATTGTTCCCTTAGTTACTGATCTGCAGAATCTATTGCAGATCTATGTTAATCATTCAAAACAGGACTTAGATTAGAAAAATGGGTCAAAGCAGAAAAGGTGAATGAAAAGTTTGTTTTGAAAATTACTTTTCTTTTCTGAATGTCAAATTTATTCTGCCTTTTGTTCACTTTGTCTGATCATTTGTTTGTCTTTAAAAAGTAATCTGTCATTTATTCTGCGCAATTAAGCTGACCAAAATAAATGTAGGAAGGAAATATGTAACAAAATACGAGTGCATTAACTTGGCTGCAGAAGTATTCACACCATAAACTAATTGTTTGTTGAAGCACACTTAGTTCAGTTTCAGCATCCAAAGTCTTTGTTGGGAGTCCTAATTCAACTTGATTCAAAGATCAAGTTGAGCCAACTTGATCTTTGAAAAATATTCACCTTATGATCATTTTTCAAATATGATCATAAGACCCCTTTTAAATTACCGGTTTATGACCAGGTTTATTTGACCATTTTCGAAGGTGATCATTTTGCCCACTCTCCAAATTTAATGGATTGCGATTGTGTTTTGTCTGCAGTCTTTTTCATGTGAACCCAAAGAGTTGCAATTGAATTTAGTTGTGAACTTTGGCTGGACCATTCCAAACTTTCTCTTTTCCTCTTAAGAAATCATTCTTTTGCTGAAATGGACGTACGTTTTGAGTCATTGAGAATCTGAAAAGTAAACTACTCTTTATCTTCATCTCTCCAGCAGACACCTAGAAGTTTTGGTTCAAAACTAACTGTTACTTTGAGTTGACCACTACAAACGATGTTGCCATCACTGTTGTTTTTATTACAATTGGAATCGTGGACAAGTTTCAATATGGTTGAAACAGACCATAAATAAATTTTTCCACAAGGGTGAGAGATTATTAACTTAAAAACTAGTTTCTTCAGAAAATATTTCAGTATTATTTTTGACAAGGTTTCTGATTCTTCGTAACCTCACTTCAGTCTATGTGCTATGGCTGTATTTAAAAATGCTGAGGCAAAAGGTCCAGTAATTCTATCATGGCTGCTAAGCCTTCAGGTTGATCAGGTTTACTCTAAGTGATGGCAGGTTTCAACTCAGAAAGACTATGGACGGATTTTTCTGCATAATCCAAGAGCACACATTTTCAGTCTGAAAGAAGGTGTTGGGAACCGGGGTTTTGGTCTTCTTTGTGGGTTTTTTGCTTTTTCCTGTTCACCTGCTGCTTCACCCTTCATCCACCAGATGGCGACAGAGGCTGCCGTCTTGGAGGCACGTGCCCACGGTTCAGCGCACCTGTGTCTCATCATCTCATTATTCCTGGAGCTCAAGAGGAGCAGACTGTCAGCACTTCATCGCCTGAGTGAAGAATCAGAAACCTTGTACTCTGAGCCCCCCTGAGTTAACTCTCTGTGTTTCTCCCAAGAAGTGACTCTGAGTAATTTCTCCTGTTGCCTTCCTCT